>NC_143034.1:18352500-18372500 GCF_057628025.1 Oncorhynchus mykiss | reverse complement strand
GTAGATACCATGTAATCTCTACCGACTCCCTATGATTTTAAAAACAGAGCAGGTTTTGGCCTCTTGCATGTTAATGTCAGAAGTCTATTTCCAAAAATAGACGTCATTAGAATATGGGCCAAAACAACAAATGAAGACATAATGGTTTTATCAGAAACTTGGTTAAAGAAATGTGTGAAATGTTCTATTGATTGGTACACGGTTTTTAGAGCTGATCGGATGAGTAAAGGAGGAGGGGTTACAATTTATGTTAAATCTGAGTTTAACACCTCTGAAATTCTCTCCATTACCAAAACCAAACATTTTGAATTGCTTAGCTTAAAGTGAACGTATATAAGAACTCCCACATTACTGTAGTCAGCTGCTACAGACCGCCCTCGGCTGCTACAGACCGCCCTCGGCTGCTACAGACCGCCCTCGGCTGCTACAGACCGCCCTCGGCTGCTACAGACCGCCTTCGGCTGCTACAGACCGCCCTCGGCTGCTACAGACCGCCCTCGGCTGCTACAGACCGCCATCGGCTGCTACAGACCGCCCTCGGCTGCTACAGACCGCCCTCGGCTGCTACAGACCGCCCTCGGCTGCTACAGCCCGCCATTCGGCTGCTACAGACCGCCCTCGGCTGCTACAGACCGCCCTCGGCTGCTACAGCCCGCCATTCGGATGCTACAGACCGCCCTCGGCTGCTACAGACCGCCCTCGGCTGCTACAGACCGCCCTCGGCTGCTACAGACCGCCCTCGGCTGCTACAGACCGCCCTCGGCTGCTACAGACCGCCTTCGGCTGCTACAGACCGCCCTCGGCTGCTACAGACCGCCCTCGGCTGCTACAGACCGCCCTCGGCTGCTACAGACCGCCCTCGGCTGCTACAGACCGCCCTCGGCTGCTACAGACCGCCTTCGGCTGCTACAGACCGCCCTCGGCTGCTACAGACCGCCCTCGGCTGCTACAGACCGCCCTCGGCTGCTACAGACCGCCCTCGGCTTCTACAGACCGCCCTCGGCTGCTACAGACCGCCTTCGGCTGCTACAGACCGCCCTCGGCTGCTACAGACCGCCCTCGGCTGCTACAGACCGCCTTCGGCTGCTACAGACCGCCCTCGGCTGCTACAGACCGCCCTCGGCTGCTACAGACCGCCCTCGGCTGCTACAGACCGCCCTCGGCTGCTACAGACCGCCCTCGGCTGCTACAGACCGCCCTCGGCATCGGGAGACACACTTAACTCTCTTTCTGATGTCCTGCACAAGTTAAATGACTCAGAATTCATTATTTTAGGAGATTTGAACTGGTACATACTTACATCTGTATCGGGACTCTTTTAAAGAACTGTGTGACTCTGAATCTCGCTCAATTAATTAATGCGCCTACAAGACCGAATCCCAGAGCACCTAACAACTCAACGCTTTTGGACATTATTCTAATGAATAGCCCTCAAATACACATCGACTGGGATATTCTGTAATGATGTCAGTGATCACTGTGCAATTGCTTGTGTTAGAAATACAAAAATGACCAAAGCCAAACCCCGTTAGATTTATAAAATAATATATACATCTAAAAAAACATTTTGAACAGTTTGATGACAAGCGTTCTTACATGATCCATAATATTGACAGGGTAAGTCTGATTCCCCATGTGGACACTGCCTGGGACTATTTCTGTATGCAATGTGTGATAAGCATGCCCCTGTGGAGAAATGTAGAATCAGTGGAAGGGACAATCCCCGGTTTTCAGATAACTTGGCAGAATGAATTAGAAAAAGAAATGTCTCTAGACATACAAATACTGACTGGGCCTCATTCAGAGAGCTAAGAAACAAATGCACAGGGTTGATCAGGAAGTCCAAATCAGATTTCTATCTAAACGCAGTCACAGAGAACCTAAACAACCCTACCAAGTTCTGGAAGCCAATCAAATCAGTGTCAGGTTCTAATGTCTCCCCTGGCCTTCCTGACCATTTAATGATGGATTCTAATGAAGTGAAGGATAAAGCCCATATTGTAGGGGTTTTAACAAGCACTTCATATCTGCTGGTTCAGTGTTTGATAATGGTGGGGTCCAGGCCTCTAATGTCAGCTCTGTTACAGTCAACTATGATATAGGCCCTCATGTGAACCATTTTAACTTTGAGCCTGTTTCTCATGCTGAGGTCTATAAAAGCACTAAAAGGCTAGAGACACTAAACAGTCTGCAGGTCCAGACAACCTGGGCCTCTACCTCTTAAAGATAGCAGCTGGTATTATCACTGAACCTGTGGCTCACATTTTCAACTTGAGTCTCTTGACCGATTCCATACCCAGCATTTGGGAATCAACTTATGTCCTCCCACTGCTAAAGGGTGGAGATCCCTCAGAGGCTAATAACTATGGTCCTGTCTCCAAACTCCCTCTCCTGGCCAAAGTCTATGAATCCCTAGTGAACTCACAGTTAAAACAGGTCTTCATTGAGAAGAACATACTGAGCGGGGTTCAGTCTGGCTTTAGATCAGGACACAGCACCACAACTGCAGCTATGGCAACGGCAAACAATACATCATAAATGCTCTTGGTAAAAATAAACATGGTGCTGCTCTGTTTGTGGATTTATCAAAGGCATTTGATTCAGTTGACCCTGAATTGTTGCTAGCTAGACTCAGAAACATTGGTCTCAGTGAAGGGGCAGTAAATTGGTTTAGGAACTATCTTTCTGACAGAACATCACAACCTTTACCAGAGCTAGAACTCTAGTCTATAATCCATGTTTCATCTAGATATGTTAGTGCCACTGAATGAATTTGAAATATTGATGGGAGACTCTGTTACAGAGGAGTGTAAATGCTTTTTTTAGGCAGGATCATGTTGTGTTGTATTGTTGTATGTTTTAATTCTGTAATGTGTTGATTGTTGCTGCCTTCTTGGCCAGGTCTCCCTTGAAAAAGAGACTCTGGGTCTCAATGGGCTTTTCCTGGTTAAATAAAGGTTAAATACAACAAAATCTCCATGTTATTTAATGAAACCAGATAGAAAGACAATACAGAGAGTCAGGTGAATTTATTTATTTATTTATTTCACCTTTATTTAACCAGGTAGGCAAGTTGAGAACAAGTTCTCATTTACAATTGCGTGCGACCTGGCCAAGATAAAGCAAAGCAGTTCGACACATACAACGACACAGAGTTACACATGGAGTAAAACAAACATACAGTCAATAATACAGTATAAACAAGTCTATATACAATGTGAGCAAATGAGGTGAGATAAGGGAGGTAAAGGCAAAAAGGCCATGGTGGCAAAGTAAATACAATATAGCAAGTAAAACACTGGAATGGTAGATTTGCAGTGGAAGAATGTGCAAAGTAGAAATAAAAATAATGGGGGTGCAAAGGAGCAAAATAAATAAATAAATTAAATACAGTAGGGAAAGAGGTAGTTGTTTGGGCTAAATTATAGGTGGGCTATGTACAGGTGCAGTAATCTGTGAGCTGCTCTGACAGTTGGTGCTTAAAGCTAGTGAGGGAGATAAGTGTTTCCAGTTTCAGAGATTTTTGTAGTTCGTTCCAGTCATTGGCAGCAGAGAACTGGAAGGAGAGGCGGCCAAATAAATAATTGGTTTTGGGGGTGACTAGAGAGATATACCTGCTGGAGCGTGTGCTACAGGTGGGAGATGCAATGGTGACCAGCGAGCTGAGATAAGGGGGGACTTTACCTAGCAGGGTCTTGTAGATGACATGGAGCCAGTGGGTTTGGCGACGAGTATGAAGCGAGGGCCAGCCAACGAGAGCGTACAGGTCGCAATGGTGGGTAGTATATGGGGCTTTGGTGACAAAACGGATTGCACTGTGATAGACTGCATCCAATTTGTTGAGTAGGGTATTGGAGGCTATTTTGTAAATGACATCGCCAAAGTCGAGGATTGGTAGGATGGTCAGTTTTACAAGGGTATGTTTGGCAGCATGAGTGAAGGATGCTTTGTTGCGAAATAGGAAGCCAATTCTAGATTTAACTTTGGATTGGAGATGTTTGATATGGGTCTGGAAGGAGAGTTTACAGTCTAACCAGACACCTAAGTATTTGTAGTTGTCCACGTATTCTAAGTCATGAATGTAACAGCAGGTTGAAATACAATGGGAGAAACTAATAGAATGAGTTGGAAGGTGGATTGCATGGTTTAAGGGTGTGGAGGAATGTCTTGTTATCAAGGTCCTTGAACTTGACTGCTAAAGAACCACCCATTTACAGGACAGTGTGTGTTTTTGGTTTTACTATCCTTGTGGGGACCAGAAGTCCTTGATCTACTCATTTACAGGACAGTGTGTGTTTGTGGTTTTACTATCCTTGTGGGGACCAGAAGTCCTTGATCTACTCATTTACAGGACAGTGTGTGTTTGTGGTTTTACTATCCTTGTGGGGACCAGAAGTCCTTGATCTACTCATTTACAGGACAGTGTGTGTGTTTGGTTTTACTATCCTTGTGGGGAACAGAAGTCCTTGATCTACTCATTTACAGGACAGTGTGTGTTTGTGGTTTTACTATCCTTGTGGGGACCTGAAGTCCTTGATCTACTCATTTACAGGACAGTGTGTGTGTTTGGTTTTACTATCCTTGTGGGGACCAGAAGTCCTCAAAAGGATGATAAAACAAGGAAAACCTGGACCAGTGGGAACATTTCACCAGTCCCCACAAGGAAAACCTGGACCAGTGGGACATTTCACCAGTCCCCACAAGGAAAACCTGGACCAGTGGGACATTTCACCAGTCCCGACAAGGAAAACCTGGACCAGTGGGACATTTCACCAGTCCCCACAAGGAAAACCTGGACCAGTGGGACATTTCACCAGTCCCCACAAGGAAAACCTGGACCAGTGGGAACATTTCACCAGTCCCCACAAGGAAAACCTGGACCAGTGGGACATTTCACCAGTCCCCACAAGGAAAACCTGGACCAGTGGGAACATTTCACCAGTCCCCACAAGGAAAACCTGGACCAGTGGGACATTTCACCAGTCCCCACAAGGAAAACCTGGACCAGTGGGACATTTCACCAGTCCCGACAAGGAAAACCTGGACCAGTGGGAACATTTCACCAGTCCCCACAAGGAAAACCTGGACCAGTGGGACATTTCACCAGTCCCCACAAGGAAAACCTGGACCAGTGGGAACATTTCACCAGTCCCCACAAGGAAAACCTGGACCAGTGGGACATTTCACCAGTCCCCACAAGGAAAACCTGGATCAGTGGGACATTTCACCAGTCCCCACAAGGAAAACCTGGACCAGTGGGACATTTCACCAGTCCCCACAAGGAAAACCTGGACCAGTGGGACATTTCACCAGCCCCGACAAGTAAAAACCTGGATCAGTGGGAACATTTCACCAGTCCCCACAAGGAAAACCTGGACCAGTGGGAACATTTCAACAGTCCCCACAAGGAAAACCTGGACCAGTGGGACATTTCACCAGCCCCGACAAGTAAAAACCTGGACCAGTGGGAACATTTCACCAGTCCCCACAAGGAAAAAGGCTATTTTAGGGGTTAGGTTTAGGGTTACAATTAGGGTTAGTGTCAGAATTAGGGGTTAGGTTTAGGATTTAGGTGTTAAGGTTAGGTTAAGGGGTCGTCACTTCCTGTTGAACATTTCCTGTTGAAGCAGGAACGAGGGAGAGCTCGGTATGTTGTTTTGAAAAGATTGTTGTTTTGAAAGTGTATTTGAAAGTTTCTCAGTTGCTAGCTAACTTTTTAGTACGGATCCTTGGCATCAGTTGCTGGGACTGCTACTCTCTGTCCAGTGATCCTGCACACCAAGGCCGGGTCTGAGGAGCTATTTGGCGTAGCAGCTACCCTAGCTGCTAGCCAGCTGCCTATGAAGCTAGCGGGAATTATTGAGGGCTTGAAAGCAGCCTAGTCCTGTGGGACTGGAAAAGCTGTTTGTTGTGTTCAATCTTCCCTGTGACCTGTCCTGTCTGGAACTGTGAGGAGTAACAGCCTAACATATGTTGCTAGCTACCATGACAAAGACCAAAGCCGGCTGGAGGACCGTTAAACAAACAAAAATACTTCTACAACCAGTTGTTACAACAACAAGAAAATAGCTTCAAGTGTTTTGTCCAAATACTCTGAGAAATTGAAGATGGACCACAGGAAGATTGAGGTGGAGCGCTCCCACAGGACTGGAAAATCCACCACAGGCCCAGGTGACAGGCCCAGACTGATAGTGGTCAAGTTCCTGAGGTTCAAGGACAAGGTAGCTGTCCTGGAAAGAGCCAAGAACTAAAGAGGAACATATATTTTCCTCAACGAAGACTATCCTGAAGCTGTGCGTCAGAAGGGGAAAGAACTGATCCCAGCCATGAAAGCTGCCAGAGCGCGTAGAGACATGTCTTATATCTGCTATGACATGCTCATTATCCACCCACCCTTTGACAGGCTCATTATCCACCCTCCCTATGACAGGCTCATTATCCACCCTCCCTATGACATGCTCACTATCCACCCTCCCTACGACAGGCTCACTATCCACCCTCCCTATGACAGGCTCATTATCCACCCTCCCTATGACTTGCTCACTATCTACCCTCCCTATGACGTGCTCACTATCCACCCTCCCTATGACATGCTCACTATCCACCCTCCCTATGACATGCTCACTATCCACCCTCCCTATGACAGGCTCATTATCCACCCTCCCTATGACAGGCTCATTATCCACCCTCCCTATGACAGGTTCATTATCCACCATCCCTCCCAGAAGCCTGGAAGGGATGAGAGAACCAAGCGTATGGGTTCGTAGCCTCAACCCCGCAGCGCACACACACCAATTGATTAATGATTGATTAATTTGTTTGATCTTTTCCATATTATGTCTATCTCTGAGAAGATACCCAGGAAAGGACTGAAAATAGCACATTTTAATAAATGTAGCCTTAGAAATAAGGTTCACAAAATCAATAACTTACTAATATCAGATAACATTAATACATGAGCCATTTCTGAGACTCACTTAGAGGTGTTGCTGTATATATTCAGAGCCATATCCCTGTAATGCTTAGAGAAGATCTTATGTCAAGTGTTATTGAAGTGTTGTGGTTGCAGGTTCATCTGCCTCACGTAAAGCCTATTATTTTGGGGTGTTTCTATAGGCCACCAACTGCTAACAGTCAGTATCTAAATAATATGTGTGAAATAATTGATAGTGTATGTGATGTAAACAGAGAGGTCTACTTTTTGGGGGACCTGAATATTGATTGGTTTTCCTCAAGCTGTCCGCTCAAGAGGAAGCTTCTTACTGTAACCAGTGCCTGTAATCTGGTTTAGGTTATCAATCAACCTACCAGGGTGTTTACAAACACTACAGGAACAAATTGTGCATAAGAGATCATACAAAAGATTTTGCTGTGACTCTTATGTGGATGATGTTAAAAATATTTGTTGGTCTGTTGAGATTAACAAGGAGCATCCAGACGCTGCACTTGATGAATATTTGAAATTGCTTCTTCCAATTTTTGATAAACATGCACCTGTTAAGAAACTGACTGTTGGAACTGTTAAGGCTCCATGGATTGATGAGGAAATGAAAAACTGTACGGTTGAAAGAGATGGGGAAAAGGAGTGGCTAATAAGTCTGTCTGCACATCTGACTGGCTGACTTACTGCAAATTGATAAATTATGTGACTAAACTCAACAAAAAATAAGAAACTGTATTATGAAGCCAAGATCAATTATATAAAGAATGAAGGAAAACAACTTGAGTACTTTAAATGAAATTATGGGCAGAAAGACAAATTCCACTCCATCTTTTATCGAATCAGATAGCTTATTCATCACAAAACCATTTGATGTTGGCAATTATTTGATGATAATTGATTACTTCATTGGCAAAGTGGGCAAACTTAGGCAGGAAATGCCAACAACGAACAGTGAACCATCGTATTCATGCATAAAAAACAAATAATGAAAGAAAAGCATTGCAAGTTTGAGTTGTGTAAAGTTAGTGTGGGAGAGGTGGAAAAATTATTGCTAATGATCAAAAATGACAAACCTGGTATTGACAACTTAGATGGGAAGCTACTGTGGATGGTAACTGACTCTATAGCCACTCCTATCTGTCATATCTTTAATCTGAGCCTAGAGGAAAGTCTTTGTCCTCAGGCCTGGAGGGAAGCCAAAGTAATTCCGCTAACCAAGAGTGGTAAAACAGCCTTTACTGGTTCTAACAGCAAACCTATCAGCTTGCTGCCAGCTCTTAGCAAACTGTTGGAAAAAATTGTGTTTGACCAAATACAATGCTATTTCTCTGTAAACAAATGAACAACAGACTTTCAGCATGCTTATAGAGAAGGACACTCAACATATACTGCACTGACACAAATTACTGATGATGTCATGTACTGTCATGTTGTCTTGTCTCTGTCCTTTCCCTTCACCCTGTCTCCCTCTGCTGGTCGTTGTTATGTTACCTTTTCTCCCCCTCTTTTCCCCAGCTGTGCCCTGTCTCCTCCTAACTACCTCGTCACCCCGTTCCCCACCTGTTCCCTTTTTCCCTCTGATTAGGTCCCTATATCTGTCTCTGTTTCTGCTCCTGTCCTTGTCGGATTCTTGTTTGTTTGTTTGTGTGTCTCATGCCTGAACCAGACTATCATCGTGTGTGCTGCAACCTTGTCCTGTCCTGTCGGAATCTACCTGTCCATCTGAGCCCACGTATGTTCGTCATTAAAGTACTCTGTTTGTTAATTCGCTTTTGGGTCCTCATTCACGCACCATAACAGAAGAATCCGACCAAGAATGGACCCAGCGACTTCGGATCCTCTCCACTCAGCCGTCGAGATCCAGGGAGCGATGCTAGGCAGACACAAGCAGGAATTGTCTGCTGCTCGACATGCCGTTGAGACCCTGGCCACCCAAGTCTCCAACCTCACAGAACAGGTTCACCATCTCCGCCTCGATCCACCGGCCACTTCCAGGGCTTTCGAATCTCCGGAGCCCAGAATCAATAACCCGCCGTGTTACTCTGGGGAGCCCACTGAATGCCGCTCGTTCCTCACCCAGTGTGATATTGTGTTTTCTCTCCAGCCCAACACTTACTCCAGGAGCACTGCTCGTGTCGCCTACGTCATATCTCTCCTTATTGGACGGGCTCGTGAGTGGGGCACGGCAATCTGGGAGGCAAGGGCTGAGTGTATTAACCAGTATCAAGACTTTAAGGAGGAGATGATACGGGTTTTTGATCGATCTGTTTTTGGGGAGGAGGCTTCCAGGGCCCTGTCTTCCCTATGTCAAGGCAATCGATCCATAACAGACTACTCTATTGAGTTTCGCACTCTTGCTGTCTCCAGTGGCTGGAACGAGCCGGCCTTGCTCGCTCGTCTTCTGGAGGGTTTCCGCGCAGAGGTAAAGGATGAGATTCTCTCCCGGGAGGTTCCTTCCAGCGTGGATTCCTTGATTGAACTCGCTATTCGCATTGAGCGACGGGTTGATCTTCGTCACCGAGCTCGTGGAAAGGAGCTCGCGCTCTCCGTCGCCTCCCTCTCCGCATCACTACCATCTTCCTCTGCCGGCTCGGGTGCTGAGCCCATGCGGCTGGGAGGTATCCGCATCTCGACTAAGGAGAGGGAACGGAGAATCACCAACCGCCTCTGTCTCTATTGCGGTTCCGCTGGTCATTTTGCCACTTCATGTCCAGTAAAAGGCCAGAGCTCGTCAGTAAGCGGAGGGCTACTGGTGAGCGCTACTACTCCTGTCTCTCCTTCAAGATCCTGCACTACCTTGTCGGTCCATCTACGCTGGACCGGTTCGTCAGCTTCCTGCAGTGCCTTAATAGACTCTGGGGCGGAGGGCTGTTTTATGGACGAGACCTGGGCTCGGGAACATGACATTCCTCTCAGACAGTTAAAGGAGCCCACGGCCTTGTTCGCCCTGGATGGTAGTCCTCTCCCCAGGATTCAGCGTGAGACGCTACCTTTAACCCTCACTGTTTCTGGTAATCATAGTGAAACCATTTCTTTTTTAATTTTTCGTTCACCTTTTACACCTGTTGTTTTGGGCCATCCCTGGCTAGTTTGTCATAATCCTTCCATTAATTGGTCTAGTAATTCTATCCTCTCCTGGAACGTCTCTTGTCATGTGAAATGTTTAATGTCTGCTATCCCTCCTGTTTCCTCTGTCTCTTCTTCACAGGAGGAGCCTGGTGATTTGACAGGGGTGCCGGAGGAATATCACGATCTGCGCACGGTGTTCAGTCGGTCCAGGGCCACCTCTCTTCCTCCACACCGGTCGTATGATTGTAGTATTGATCTCCTTCCGGGAACCACCCCCCCCCGGGGTAGACTATACTCTCTGTCGGCTCCCGAACGTAAGGCTCTCGAAGATTATTTGTCTGTAGCTCTTGACGCCGGTACCATAGTCCCCTCCTCCTCTCCCGCCGGAGCGGGGTTTTTTTTTGTCAAGAAGAAGGACGGGTCTCTGCGCCCCTGCATAGATTATCGAGGGCTGAATGACATAACAGTGAAGAATCGTTATCCGCTTCCTCTTATGTCTTCAGCCTTCGAGATCCTGCAGGGAGCCAGGTTTTTCACTAAGTTGGACCTTCGTAACGCTTACCATCTCGTGCGCATCAGGGAGGGGGACGAGTGGAAGACGGCGTTTAACACTCCGTTAGGGCACTTTGAATACCGGGTTCTTCCTTTCGGCCTCGCTAACGCTCCAGCTGTCTTTCAGGCATTAGTCAATGATGTCCTGAGAGACATGCTGAACATCTTTGTTTTCGTTTACCTTGACGATATCCTGATTTTTTCACCGTCACTCCAGGTTCATGTTCAGCACGTTCGACGTGTCCTCCAGCGCCTTTTAGAGAATTGTCTTTTCGTGAAGGCTGAGAAGTGCACTTTTCATGCCTCCTCCGTCACATTTCTCGGTTCTGTTATTTCCGCTGAAGGCATTAAGATGGATCCCGCTAAGGTCCAAGCTGTCATTGATTGGCCCGTCCCTAAGTCACGCGTCGAGCTGCAGCGCTTTCTCGGCTTCGCGAACTTCTATCGTCGTTTCATCCGTAATTTCGGTCAGGTGGCAGCTCCTCTCACAGCCCTTACTTCTGTCAAGACGTGCTTTAAGTGGTCCGTTTCCGCCCAGGGAGCTTTTGATCTCCTCAAGAATCGTTTTACATCCGCTCCTATCCTTGTTACACCTGACGTCTCTAGACAGTTCGTTGTCGAGGTTGACGCGTCAGAGGTGGGAGTGGGAGCCATCCTTTCTCAGCGCTCCCTCTCTGACGACAAGGTCCACCCATGCGCGTATTTTTCTCATCGCCTGTCGCCGTCGGAACGTAACTATGATGTGGGTAACCGCGAACTGCTCGCCATCCGGTTAGCCCTAGGCGAATGGCGACAGTGGTTGGAGGGGGCGACCGTTCCTTTTGTCGTTTGGACTGACCATAGGAACCTTGAGTACATCCGTTCTGCCAAACGACTTAATGCGCGTCAGGCGCGTTGGGCGCTGTTTTTCGCTCGTTTCGAGTTCGTGATTTCTTATCGTCCGGGCTCTAAGAACACCAAGCCTGATGCTTTGTCTCGTCTCTTCAGTTCTTCAGTAGCCTCCACTGATCCCGAGGGGATTCTCCCTGAGGGGCGTGTTGTCGGGTTGACTGTCTGGGGAATTGAGAGGCAGGTAAAGCAAGCACTCACTCAAACTCCGTCGCCGCGCGCTTGTCCTAGGAACCTTCTTTTCGTTCCCGTTCCTACTCGTCTGGCCGTTCTTCAGTGGGCTCACTCTGCCAAGTTAGCCGGCCACCCTGGCGTTCGGGGTACGCTTGCTTCCATTCGCCAGCGTTTCTGGTGGCCCACCCGGGAGCATGACACGCGTCGTTTCGTGGCTGCTTGTTCGGTCTGCGCGCAGACTAAGTCCGGTAACTCTCCTCCTGCCGGCCGTCTCAGGCCGCTTCCTATTCCCTCTCGACCGTGGTCTCACATCGCCTTAGATTTTGTCACCGGACTGCCTTCGTCAGCGGGGAAGACTGTTATTCTTACGGTTGTCGATAGGTTCTCTAAGGCGGCTCATTTCATTCCCCTTGCTAAGCTTCCTTCTGCTAAAGAGACGGCACAAATCATCATCGAGAATGTTTTCAGAATTCATGGCCTTCCGTCAGACGTCGTTTCGGACAGAGGTCCGCAATTCACGTCTCAATTTTGGAGGGAGTTTTGCCGTTTGATTGGGGCTTCCGTCAGTCTCTCTTCCGGCTTTCACCCCCAGTCTAACGGTCAAGCAGAACGGGCCAATCAGACTATTGGTCGCATCTTACGCAGTCTTTCTTTTCGCAACCCTGCGTCTTGGTCAGAACAGCTCCCCTGGGCAGAATACGCCCACAACTCGCTTCCTTCGTCTGCGACCGGGCTATCTCCTTTTCAGAGTAGCCTCGGGTACCAGCCTCCGTTGTTCTCATCTCAGTTCGCCGAGTCCAGCGTCCCCTCCGCTCAGGCTTTTGTCCAACGTTGCGAGCGCACCTGGAAGAGGGTCAGGTCTGCACTTTGCCGTTATAGGGCGCAGACTGTGAGAGCTGCTAATAAGCGTAGAACGAAGAGCCCTAGATATTGTCGCGGTCAGAGAGTTTGGCTCTCCACTCAGAACCTTCCCCTTAAGACGGCTTCTCGCAAGTTGACCCCGCGGTTCATTGGTCCATTCCGTATCTCTCAGGTCATTAATCCTGTCGCAGTGCGACTTCTTCTTCCGCGATATCTTCGTCGCGTCCACCCGGTCTTCCATGTCTCCTGTGTTAAGCCCGCTCTTCGCGCCCCCGCTCGTCTTCCCCCCCCCCCCCCCATCCTTGTCGAGGGCGCACCTATCTACAGGGTCCGTAAAATCTTGGACATGCGTCCTCGGGGCCGTGGTCATCAGTACCTAGTTGACTGGGAGGGGTACGGTCCTGAGGAGAGGAGTTGGGTTCCCTCTCGGGACGTGCTGGACCGTGCGCTGATTGATGATTTCCTCCGTTGCCGCCAGGTTTCCTCCTCGAGTGCGCCAGGAGGCGCTCGGTGAGTGGGGGGGTACTGTCATGTACTGTCATGTTGTCTTGTCTCTGTCCTTTCCCTTCACCCTGTCTCCCTCTGCTGGTCGTTGTTATGTTACCTTTTCTCCCCCTCTTTTCCCCAGCTGTGCCCTGTCTCCTCCTAACTACCTCGTCACCCCGTTCCCCACCTGTTCCCTTTTTCCCTCTGATTAGGTCCCTATATCTGTCTCTGTTTCTGCTCCTGTCCTTGTCGGATTCTTGTTTGTTTGTTTGTGTGTCTCATGCCTGAACCAGACTATCATCGTGTGTGCTGCAACCTTGTCCTGTCCTGTCGGAATCTACCTGTCCATCTGAGCCCACGTATGTTCGTCATTAAAGTACTCTGTTTGTTAATTCGCTTTTGGGTCCTCATTCACGCACCATAACAGATGATTGGTTTAAATAAATTGATAATAAGAAGATTATGGGAGCTGTACTGTTAGATTTCAGTGCAGCCTTTGATATTATTGACCATAACCTGTTGTTGAGAAAACGTATGTGTTATGACTTTACAACCTCTGCCTTATTGTGGATTCAGAGCTATCTATCTAATATAACTCAAAGAGTTTTCTTTAATGGAGGCTTCTCTAATGTCAAACATGTAAAGTGTGGTGTACCGCAGGGCAGCTCTCTAGGCCCTCTACTCTTTTCTATTTTTAGCAATGACCTGCCACTGGGTATTTAAAAAAAGCATGTGTGTCTATGTATTCTGATAATTCAACCATATACGCATCAGCAACCACAGCTAATTAAGTCACTGAAACTTTTAGTCGGAGAGTTGCAGTCAGTTTGGAATGAGTGGCCAGTAATAAACTGGTCCTGAACATCTCTAAAAACTAAGAGTGTTGTATTTGGTACAAATCCTTCCCTAAGTTCTAGACCTCAGATTAATCTGGTAATGAAGGGTGTGGATGTTGAACAAGTTGAGGAGACTAAATTACTTGCCGTTACCTTAGATTGTAAATGGTCATGGTCAAAACATATAGATTTAATAGTTGTTAAGATGGGGAGAGGTCTGTCTTTACTAAATAGATGCTCTTTGACACCACATTCCAAAAAGCAAGTCCTACAGGCTCTAGTTTTGTCTTATCTAGATTATTGTCCAGTCGTGTGGTCGAGTTCTGCAAGGAAAGACCTAGTTAAGCTGCAGCTGACCTAGAACAGAGCGGCACGTCTTGCTCTTCATTGTAATCAGAGGGCTGATATAAATACTATGCAGGCCAGTCTCTCTTTGCAAAGAGTTGAGGAGAGACTGACTGCATCACTTCTTCTTTTTATAAGAATCATTAATGTGTTGAAAATCACAAATTGTTTGCATAGTCAACTTATACACAGCTCTAAACACACACACTTACCCCACCAGACATGCCACCAGGGGTCTTTTCACAGTCCCCAAATCCAGAACAAATTCAAGAAAGCGTACGTTATTATATAGAGACATTATTGCATGGAACTTCCTTCCATCTCATATTGCTGAGATGAACAGTAAACCTGGTTTCAAAAAACAGATAAAGCAACACCTCACATCGCCTCTCCCCTATTTGACCTAGATAGAGTGTGTGTATGTATTGATATGAAGGCTACGTTTGCCTTTTTAAATTCATGTAGTTCTGTCCTTGAGCTGTTCTGGTCTATTAATGTTCTGTATTATGTGTCATGTTCTGTGTTGGACCCCAGGAAGAGGAGCTGCTGCTTTTGCAACAGCTAATGGGGATCCTAATACAATACCACATACCAAAGAGGAGAGGTTAGGTAAAATAGGATATTGAATGGGAATCAATTGTTTGGTTCCCACAACGATAGTAAAATAAACGTGTGAGTGTGTGTTCTCGCGCACATGGGTGTTTAAACTTACCCTGGGTCCTGTTTTCTCCATATAGCCCTCCTTCAGAAAGTTCCGGGTCAATTTGGGCATCAGCTGAAAAATATGATTAAATACAGAGTGATATTGTGTGTGTACTTGTATGCGTCCGTGTGTGTGTGTGTGTGTGTGTGTACTCACCTCCGCATCATTAGCCCCTGGGAAGGCCACCTTTAGATAGTGGAGCTGGATGGCCCTTATAGAGTTGAACCAGTCTACGATCTCCTGATGGAGAGAGAGGGAGAGAGAGGGAGAGAGAGAGAGAGAGAGAGAGAGAGAGAGAGATAGAGGGGGGAGGAGTGAGCTACCTTGCTGAATTGATCCATGCACATCCATATACAGTGACAGACACCCCCACACAGCTACCTTGCCGTTGTCGTGGTAGAGGAAGATGTTTCTGGTGTTGTAGTCTTTCAGGTAGGTGATCTGTAGTCCGTTGGGGTTACCTATCTTCTCTGGCTGGAAGGCTGCGTTGATAGAGTCCACCTTGATCACCGCTTTAGGCTCCTTGGCCTAGAGAGAGGGGAGGGACAGAGAGAGTTAGGGGTGGTGGAGGGGAGGGAGAGAGAGAGTTAGGGGGTGAGAGGGGATGGAGAGAGAGTTAGAGGTGGTGGAGGGGAGGGAGAGAGAGAGAGAGTTAGGGGGTGAGAGGGGATGGAGAGAGAGTTAGAGGTGGTGGAGGGTCAGAGAGAGAGAGAGTTAGGGGGTGAGAGGGGATGGAGAGAGAGTTAGAGGTGGTGGAGGGGAGGGAGAGAGTTAGGGGGTGAGAGGGGATGGAGAGAGAGTTAGAGGTGGTGGAGGGGAGGGACAGAGAGAGTTAGAGGTGGTGGAGGGGAGGGGAGGGAGAGAGAGAGAGAGTTAGAGGTGGTGGAGGGGAGGGAGAGAGAGAGAGTTAGAGGTGGTGGAGGGGAGGGAGAGAGAGAGAGAGTTAGAGGTGGTGGAGGGGAGGGACAGAGAGAGTTAGGGGTGGTGGAGTGGAGGGAGAGAGAGAGTTAGAGGTGGTGGAGGGGAGGGAGAGAGAGAGTTAGAGGGTGAGAGGGGATGGAGAGAGAGTTAGAGGTGGTGGAGGGGATGGAGAGAGTTAGAGGTGGTGGAGGGGAGGGACAGAGAGAGTTAGAGGTGGTGGAGGGGAGGGAGAGAGAGAGAGAGTTAGAGGTGGTGGAGGGGAGGGAGAGAGAGAGAGATTTAGAGGTGGTGGAGGGGAGGGAGAGAGAGAGTTAGGGGGTGAGAGGGGATGGAGAGAGAGTTAGAGGTGGTGGAGGGGATGGAGAGAGTTAGAGGTGGTGGAGGGGAGGGACAGAGAGAGTTAGAGGTGGTGGAGGGGAGGGAGAGAGAGAGAGAGTTAGAGGTGGTGGAGGGGAGGGAGAGAGAGAGTTAGAGGTGGTGGAGGGGAGGGAGAGAGAGAGAGTTAGGGGTGGTGGAGGGGAGGGAGAGAGAGAGAGAGTTAGAGGTGGTGGAGGGGAGGGACAGAGAGAGTTAGGGGTGGTGGAGTGGAGAGAGAGAGAGAGTTAGAGGTGGTGGAGGGGAGGGAGAGAGAGAGAGAGTTAGGGGGTGAGAGGGGATGGAGAGAGAGTTAGAGGTGGTGGAGGGGAGGGACAGAGAGAGTTAGAGGTGGTGGAGGGGAGGGGAGGGAGAGAGGGAGAGAGTTAGAGGTGGTGGAGGGGAGGGACAGAGAGAGTTAGAGGTGGTGGAGGGGAGGGGAGGGAGAGAAAGAGAGAGTTAGAGGTGGTGGAGGGGAGGGAGAGAGAGAGAGTTAGAGGTGGTCGAGGGGAGGGAGAGAGAGAATTAGAGGTGGTGGAGGGGAGGGACAGAGAGAGTTAGGGGTGGTGGAGTGGAGGGAGAGAGAGAGTTAGAGGTTGTGGAGGGGAGGGGAGGGAGAGAGAGTTAGAGGTGGTGGAGGGGAGGGAGAGAGAGAGTTAGAGGTGGTGGAGGGGAGGGACAGAGAGAGTTAGGGGTGGTGGAGGGGAGGGAGAGAGAGAGTTAGTGGAGGGGAGGGACAGAGAGAGTTAGAGGTGGTGGAGGGGAGGGACAGAGAGAGAGTTAGGGGGGTGAGAGGGGAGGGAGAGAGAGAGTTAGGGGGGGTGAGAGAGGATGGAGAGAGAGAGTTAGGGGGGATGAGAGGGGATGGAGAGAGAGAGAGTTAGGGGAGTGAGAGGGGATGGAAAGAGAGTTAGGGGGTGAGAGGGGAGGGAGAGAGAGTTAGGGGGGGTGAGAGGGGATGGAGAGAGAGTTAGGGGGTGAGAGGGGAGGGAGAGAGAGAGTTAGGGGGGTGAGAGGGGAGGGAAAGAGAGAGTTAGGGGTGGAGAGAGGGGAAGGAGTTAGATAGTTAGGGGTGGAGAGAGGGGAGAGAGAGTTAGGGGTGGTGAGAGGGGGATGGAAAGAGGAGGACAGAGGGGTGGTGTAGGGACATTGGAGGGTAAGGTGGCAGGTAAGGTGTGGGATGGGAGGCTGAAGGGGGAGTGGAGGTAAGGGGGAGAGAGGGGTAGGGTGCACCCGGTGGAGGAGCTGCACATCTTTGTTGACACAAGCACTGCCTTTGCATATTATGAATAATACTTTGCCAACCGTAGTTACTGTATGTGCCAAGGACTCATTGGGGGGGGGGGGGGGGGGGGGTTGAATTAGCACTTTAGAAGGGGAACAAATGGGCTCCAACATCTTAAGTGGAACGAACACAAGAGTAATTTAGACAAATTGGCTTAATCCCCTTTCAAATCCCCAGGAGGCAGACCTAGACATCTGATAGACTTCAGAACTCTCCAAGTTCAACCCAATTGGTAGGTTTCCATGAGAACGACAACTAAACACTTCCTCGGCTGACTGTGTAAGTAGGCATTGCCTTCCCCCAGGCAATCGCCTCGACTCACAGTAGCACCCACACTGCATCACAAACACTCACTCACACATTCACACTCAATCGCCTTCCACCGTTGTAAAATGCACAGTGAAATACTTTCTGGAAGCCAGAAGAGTTAGGTATTAGACACAAAGTTACTTAACAAAGTTTAATGTGACAACTGCAGTACTTAGCACAGGATTGGTCTCTAATTTGTTTAGTCCTGTTAAACTGAGACAGAGAGTTGGAGGGGGGGAGAGTTGTCTGAACCTGCTGTACGTGGCAGGCCTTCCTGTGACTCAGTGGTTAGGAAGGTGTGTGTGTTGTGTGTCCTACAGGGTAGGGCAGGCTGCAGGCCTTCCTGTGACTCAGTGGTTAGGAAGGTGTGTGTGTTGTGTGTCCTACAGGGTAGGGCAGGCTGCAGGCCTTCCTGTGACTCAGTGGTTAGGAAGGTGTGTGTGTTGTGTGTCCTACAGGGTAGGGCAGGCTGCAGGCCTTCCTGTGACTCAGTGGTTAGGAAGGTGTGTGTGTTGTGTGTCCTACAGGGTAGGGCAGGCTGCAGGCCTTCCTGTGACTCAGTGGTTAGGAAGGTGTGTGTGTGTTGTGTGTCCTACAGGGTAGGGCAGGCTGCAGGCCTTCCTGTGACTCAGTGGTTAGGAAGGTGTGTGTGTTGTGTCCTACAGGGTAGGGCAGGCTGCAGGCCTTCCTGTGACTCAGTGGTTAGGAAGGTGTGTGTGTTGTGTGTCCTACAGGGTAGGGCAGGCTGCAGGCCTTCCTGTGATTCAGTGGTTAGGAAGGTGTGTGTGTGTGTTGTGTGTCCTACAGGGTAGGGCAGGCTGCAGAAAAGTATCAAAGCTAAAAGAGTTTGTCTCAGTATTTGTATGATTATAACAGTGCAAAAGGAAAGTATTCAGACCCCTTGCCTTTTTCCATAATTTTGTTACGTTACAGCCTTATTATAAAAATAATTTAATTACTTTTTTACCTTATCAATCTCCACACAATACCCCATAATGACAAATAAAAAACTGTTTGTTATACATGTTTGTAAATGTATAAAAAAAAATACAATATAACACATTTACATAAGTATTCAGACCCTTTACTCAGGACTTTGTTACAGCCTTGAGTCTTCTTGGATATGACGCTACAAGCTTGGCACACCTGTATTTGGGGAATTTCTCCTAATTGTATCTGCTGATCCTCTCAATCTCTTTCAGGTTGGATGTGGAGCTTCGCTGCACAGCTATTTTTAGGTCTCTCCAGAGATGTTTGATCGGGTTCAAGTCCGGGCTCTGGCTGGGTCACTCAAGGACATTCAGAGACTTGTCCCGAAGCCACACCTGCATTGACTTGGCTGTGTGCTTTGGTGTTGTTGTCCTGTTGGAAGGTGAACCTTCCCCCAGAGGTTTCTGAGCACTGTGGAGCAGGTTTTCATCAAGGATCACTCTGTACTTTGCCCTGTTCATCTTTCCCTCGATCCTGACTAGTCTCTCAGTCACTGCCACTGAAAAACATCTCCACAGCATGATGCTGTCACCACCATGCTTCACTGCAGGTTTCCTCCAGATGTGATGCTTGGCATTCAGACCAGAGCTTCTTGTTTCTCAGGGTCTGAGTCCTTTAGGTGCCTTTTGGCAAACTCCAAGCGGGCTGTCATGTGCCTTTTACTGAGGAGCGGCTTCCATCTGGCCACTCTACCATGAAGGCCTGATTGGTGGAGTGCTGCAGAGATGGTTGTCCTTCTGGAAGATTCTTCCATCTTCACAGAGGAACTCATCGGATCCTTGGTTACCTATCTGACCAAGGCCCTTCTCCACCAATTGCTCAGTTTGGCTGGCCAGCTCTAGGAAGAGTCTTGGTGGTTCCAAACTTATTTAATTTAAGAATGATGGAGGCCACTGTGTTCTTGGGGACCTTCAATGCTGCATAAATTGTTTGGTACCCTTCCCCAGATTTGTGCCTCGACACAATCCTGTCTCGGAGCTCTATGGACAATTCCTTTGACCTCATGGCTTGGTTTTTGCTCTGACATGCACTGTGAACTGTGTGACCTTATATAGACAGGTGTGTGCCTTTCCAAATCATGTCCAATCAATTGAATTTACCCTAGGTGGACTCCAATCAAGTTGTAGAAAAACATCAAGAAACAAACTTCACCTGAGTATCATAGCAACAGGTCTGAATACTTATGTAAATAAGGTATTTCAGTATTTTATTTGTAATGAATTTACAAACATTTCTAAAAGCCTGTTTTCACTTTGTCATTATGGGGTATTGTGTGTATATTGA
>NC_143034.1:18295000-18350000 GCF_057628025.1 Oncorhynchus mykiss | reverse complement strand
AGCACTGGGCCTGACCTCACGAGGCTCAGAGAACACTACTGATACCACTGTACCACAGCACTGGGCCTGACCTCACAAGGCTGAGTCAGAGAACACTACTGATACCACTGTACCACAGCACTGGGCCTGACCTCACGAGGCTCAGAGTCAGAGAACACTACTGATACCACTGTACCACAGCACTGGGCCTGACCTCACGAGGCGGAGTCAGAGAACACTACTGATACCACTGTACCACAGCACTGGGCCTGACCTCACGAGGCTCAGAGTCAGAGAACACTACTGATACCACTGTACCACAGCACTGGGCCTGACCTCACGAGGCTCAGAGAACACTACTGATACCACTGTACCACAGCACTGGGCCTGACCTCACGAGGCTCAGAGAACACTATTGATACCACTGTACCACAGCACTGGGCCTGACCTCACGAGGCTCAGAGAACACTATTGATACCACTGTACCACAGCAGTTCACAATGATCTAACAATCAGAGAGAGTTCTTGATGATACTGATGGAAACAGCTCATTATCTGTAACCACGTGGAATGAATAGGTCAAAAATAAACATTCATCCATATTACTGCAAATTCCCAGATCAGGTTGGATTCTATCACTCCAGTGTGTGTCTGTGTGTGTCTGTGTGTGTGTGTGTGTGTGTGTGTGTGTGTGCGCGCGCGTGCGTGCGTGTGTGTGTGTGTGTGCGCGTGTGTGTGTGTGTGCAATATGTGACATTTGGCAGCAAGGAAAATGTGAAGTGTTCATTAACATTAGAGCTGGGATCAGTGTACAGCTTCAGAGACAAAGAGAAGCACTCTCCCTTTTTCCTCTCTCTCCCTCCCCCCTCTCTCTACCTCCTCCCTCCCTCTTTCCTCCCTCCTCCCTCTCCCTCCCTCCCTCCCGCCATCTCTTCAGACACAACCGTCCATGTCAGGTACTGCAATCAGCCAGACTACATAATAACCAGATGGGAGGTGTGTGCGTTTATGCGTGTGCATGTGTCTATGTCTATGTCTATGTCTATGTCTGTGTCTGTGTGTGTGTGTGTGTGTGTGTGTGTGTGTGTGTGTGTGTGTGTGTGTGTGTGTGTGTCTGTGTGTGTGTGTGTGTGTGTGTGTGTGTGTGTGTGTGTGTGTGTGTATGTGTGTGTGTGTCTGTGTCTGTGTGTGTGTGTGTGTGTGTGTGTGTGTGTGTGTGTGTGTCTGTGTGTGTGTGTGTGTGTGTGTGTGTCTGTGTCTGTGTCTGTGTGTGTGTGTGTGTGTGTGTGTGTGTGTGTCTGTGTGTCTGTGTCTGTGTCTGTGTGTGTGTCTGTGTGTGTGTCTGTGTGTGTGTGTGTGTGTCTGTGTGTGTCTGTGTCTGTGTCTGTGTGTGTGTGTGTGTGTGTCTGTGTGTGTCTGTGTCTGTGTCTGTGTGTGTGTGTGTGTGTCTGTGTGTGTGTGTGTGTGTGTGTGTGTGTGTGTGTGTGTGTGTGTCCATGCTGAGTGCTGTCTGATGACTGCTGGGAAGCCCAGAGAGCTGATGAAAGGATTAGCGTTGCTGATTACGAGACGAAGACGAGACGACGGTGAGACAAAACGGACGAGACAAGCCATCGGTCCCAGCGTGAGATAAACACAACACACGACACGCATTCAAACAAACCATCACACACACACAGAAAACATCAGGTATCTCTGACACTCATTAAAACATAAAGTAAGGATTACCTGCCACATAACAGCAGATCATGTTTTTTTGTCTAAAACCCTGGTGAAAGGGGCCAAG
Organism: Oncorhynchus mykiss; assembly: GCF_057628025.1. Taxonomy (NCBI): domain Eukaryota; kingdom Metazoa; phylum Chordata; class Actinopteri; order Salmoniformes; family Salmonidae; genus Oncorhynchus; species Oncorhynchus mykiss. The sequence goes on along the minus strand of NC_143034.1, from coordinate 18,348,235 downwards.
ACACAAACCACACTGACACCTGAGACTGTTATCTCACTATTTCAGTCACGCTGGTATGAATGAGTCGGGAGGCAGGCGCAGGAATGCACAGGCGCAGGAATGATTCAGACACCGTTGCCCGAGAGCACACAAACAACTATACATACCTCGGCCTAGACATCAGCGCCACAGGTAACCTCCACAAGCTGTGAACGATCTGAGAGACAAGGCAAGAAGGGCCTTCTATTCCATCAAAAGGAAAATAAACTTTGACATACCAATTATGATCTAGCTAAAAATACTTGAATCAGTTATATTGCCTTTCATGGTTGTGAGGTCTGGGGTCTGCTCACCAACCAAGAATTCACCAAATGGGACAAACACCAAATTGAGACTCTGCATGCAAAATTCTGCAAAAATATCCTCTGTGTACAACGTAGAACACCAAATAATGCCTGCAGAGCACAATTAGGCCGATACCCACTAATTATCAAAATCCAGAAAAGAGCTGTTAAATTCTACAACAACCTAAAAGGAATCGACTCTCAAACCTTCAATTACAAAGCCATCACCTACAGAGAGATGAACCTGGAGAAGAGTCCCCTAAGCAAGCTGGTCCTGGGGCTCTGTTCACAAACACAAACACACAGAGCCCCAAGACAGCAACACAATTAGACCCAACCAAATCATGAGAAAACACAAAGATAATTACTTGACACATTGGAAAGAATTAACAAAAAACAGAGCAAACTAGAATGCTTTTTGGCCCTAAACAGAGAGTACACAGTGGCAGAATACCTGACCACTGTGACTGACCCAAACTGAAGGAAAGCTTTGACTATGTACAGACTCAGTGAGCATAGCCTTGCTATTGAGAAAGGCCGCCGTAGGCAGACATGGCTCTCAAGAGAAGACAGGCTATGTGCTCACTGCCCACAAAATGAGGTGGAAACTGAGCTGCACTTCCTAACCTCCTGCCCAATGTATGACCATATTAGAGATACATATTTCCCTCAGATTACACAGATCCACAAAGAATTTAAAAACAAACCCAATTTTGATAAAGTCCCATATGTACAGGGTGAAATTCCACAGTGTGCCATCAGAGCAGCAAGATTTGTGACCTGTTGCCACAAGAAAAGGGCAACCAGTGAAGAACAAACACCATTGTAAATACCACCTTTATGTAATTTCCCCTTTGTACTCTAACTATCATTACAACACTGTAAATATAGTAGAGGTAATATGACATTTAAAATGTCTCTATTATTTTGGAACTTGTGTGAGTGTAATATTTACTGTTCACTTTTTATTGTTTATTTCACTTTTGTTTATTATCTACCTTATATAAACATTTGTTTCCCATGCCAATAAAGCCCTTAAAATGAATAGAGAGAGAGAGAGAGAGAGAGAGAGAGAGAGAGAGAGAGAGAGAGAGAGAGAGACACACAGAGAGAGAGAGAGAGAGAGAGAGAGAGAGCGAGACAGAGAGAGAGAGAGAGAGAGAGAGAGAGAGCGAGACAGAGAGAGAGAGAGAGAGAGAGAGAGAGAGCGAGACAGAGAGAGAGAGAGAGAGAGAGAGAGAGAGAGAGAGAGAGAAAGACACAGAGAGAGAGAGAGAGAGAGCGAGACAGAGAGAGAGAGAGAGAGAGAGAGCGAGACAGAGAGAGAGAGAGAGAGAGAGAGAGAGAGAAAGCGAGGAAATAATGAACAAGGAAACATATCCTATAACTAGTCTAAAACACATGACTGAAACTCAATGATTCCTCCTCCTACACGTTAAACATCACAGGAAATCAACCTCTGATGTTATTATGGAACCTATTACAATGTGCACTTCATCCTAATGTCTTTCTAATGGATTGATCATGATAGAGAATAGACAGTGTGTGTGTGTGTGTGTGTGTGTGTGTGTTCCTTTCAGTATCCTGCCCTAGCCAGTGCCTCTTTGCCATGAGTCCCCAAAAATATCCCAATCATCACAATGTCATTATTACAATGGTCCCGTTGCCATGGTCACCACACACACACACACACACACACACACACACACGCACACACACACGCACACAAGCGCACAGGCACACTTACTGGCAGTCTTTGTGGGTAGGTTTGTAGTAGTAGACAGGAACAAACGCCTCATATTTCTGCTTCATCAATTCGTTCCCATTCTCCGCCATGAACTGTAACACACACCCACCCACACACACAGAGAAAGAGAGAAGTTGAGAGAGACAGAACAGACGGGCGGATGAGTCATGATTGCATGTGTCATACCACGTATTAGCTAAACACAGACAATTCCTCCCAGTGGATTGTTTTGAATGTTAAATATGCAGCACGACCATTCATTTCCTACAGGATAATGTCCTATTCTTCAGGATGGACGGGACAAAAGCCTGTTTCATTTCATATTCATGTCAGGTTCATCACGGAGTTATGACTCAGTCATACATGACTATGTATAGTCATGGATTCAGAACTGGGTTCAAAAACGATTTCAAATCTTTCAAGTATTTTGAGCGTCAGCTCTAGCCTGCCTGGAGTGACAGATGGGCGGGGTTTGCCATTTTGGGACGACTCTGTCGGTCTGTCAAGCCAGGCAAGCTCAATCAAGCACAGATAAAGCATTTGAAATGATTTAAAAATAGCGATGAACCCAGAGCCGATTGGATTTGAAGAAATATTGTGATTTGGGTCATTTTGGTAAGCAGCTCACCTTCACTTCCTGGTCTTCCCAGCGGGAGAGGCTGAGGGATTTGACCTTCATTCCGATGTCGGGAATATTCCTGTGGATCCCGGAACATTGAACACAGATGAACACTCCTAAGGAACAGGAGCCCCAACTAGGATCTGATGGAGGGATGGATGGAGGCAAGGAGGGAGAGAGAGAGAAGAAGAACAGAGAACAACAGAGAGAGGTGTGTGGTTTCATTGGGAGTTTGTGGTACTAGCTCAAATGGAATACTTTTAGAAAAAACGACATTTCACATCGAAAACACTTGGAATGCTTGCTTTGACCTTTGCCCTCTTGAGTAAGGAGCAGATTCTCTGTGAAGATCCAATGATAAGGTGTATAGGACGTACAACAACATACCACACTACAACTCAGTACAAAGTGCTGGACCACATACCTTCAGGGTAGATATGGAGGCAGTCAGGGAAGAGAAACCTTCCTTTTCATTTAACATTTGTACTGAATGTCTCCCATCTCCCTCGATTGGCTCATACCTGTTTACTTTAGCTTGACCACACCCATCTTATCTACCTGACACAGCCTGGTGCAGGGCCAGCTACCAACCGACGGAGTGTGTGTGTGTGTGTGTGTCTTTAACCTACTACACCGTTGTATCCCCTATGACAAAGTCAGCGTAGGCCACAGAAACCCTGCGTGCGTCTACATTGCGGTAGACCTATAGGTCTGTTCTGTTGGAAGTGATCCGGTAGCCTACAGTAGTGTTAACCTACAGAATGTCTTACTGTTGTTCCCTTTCATATCCTACTTTCTTTCATTCTGATAATCACATGATGATGTCTGGAGCGCTGAGGAGGCCTGTTTCACATCTAGATGTGCCTGAATAACCAACACTCATTTCAGACTGCGGGGGAATCAATTTCAAAAAAGATTTGAATGCTACTTATAAACGCATGTTATTGCCCCGTGTATTGGGACCTTTGGGTACTAAACTGGCCTATTCCCCATACATAAATGACATTTTATGAGTGACTTCACGAGTGACTTGGCAGATGCCATTATTAACGTGTGAGTGTAGTCAGTGCATGTCTTGTCCAGGGACTACTGCAGTATGCTGCCCAGCATTCTTCTGTCCTCATGCCATCAGACTGCCACATAGCTAACACAATGGCTACACAGACTATCTATGTTGTCCTTTGTTCTTATTTTTGTACTGTCTCTAAGCACCCTCGCAGAGCCCTACACACTACACACACTGACGCTCCAACACACACACAACCTTTACTAAGGACATGCCACTGACTTTGAGTAAAGCCAGAGTGTCTATGTATGTGGGTGACTCAACACTACACACGTCAGCTACTACAGCGACTGAAATGACTGCAACACTCAACACTATACACGTCAGCTACTACAGTGACTGAAATCACTGCAACACTCAACACTATACACGTCAGCTACTACAGCGACTGAAATGACTGCAACACTCAACACTACACACGTCAGCTACTACAGCGACTGAAATGACTGCAACACTCAACACTACACACGTCAGCTACTACAGCGACTGAAATGACTGCAACACTCAACACTATACACGTCAGCTACTACAGCGACTGAAATTACTGCAACACTCAACACTATACACGTCAGCTACTACAGTGACTGAAATCACTGCAACACTCAACACTATACACGTCAGCTACTACAGCGACTGAAATGACTGCAACACTCAACACTACACACGTCAGCTACTACAGCGACTGAAATGACTGCAACACTCAACACTACACACGTCAGCTACTACAGCGACTGAAATGACTGCAACACTCAACACTATACACGTCAGCTACTACAGCGACTGAAATGACTGCAACACTCAACACTATACACGTCAGCTACTACAGCGACTGAAATGACTGCAACACTCAACACTATACACGTCAGCTACTACAGTGACTGAAATCACTGCAACACTCAACACTATACACGTCAGCTACTACAGCGACTGAAATGACTGCAACACTCAACACTATACACGTCAGCTACTACAGCGACTGAAATGACTGCAACACTCAACACTACACACGTCAGCTACTACAGCGACTGAAATGACTGCAACACTCAACACTACACACGTCAGCTACTACAGCGACTGAAATGACTGCAACACTCAACACTATACACGTCAGCTACTACAGCGACTGAAATGACTGCAACACTCAACACTATACACGTCAGCTACTACAGCGACTGAAATGACTGCAACACTTAATGAAGAGCTGCAGTTAGTTTCAGAATAGGTGGCAGGGAATAAGTCAGCCCTAAATATTTCAACTAAAAGCATTGTATTTGGGACAAAACACTCACTAAACCCTAAACCTCAACTACATCTTGTAATAAATCATGTGGAAACTGAGAAAGTTGAGAGACTAAACTGCTTGGAGTAACACTGGGTTGAAAACTGTCATGGTCAAAACATGTTGATACAACAGTAGCTAAGATGGGGAGAAGTCTGTCCATAGTAAAGTGATGCTCTGCCTTCTTAACAGCACTATCAACAAGGCAGGTCCTACAGACTCTACTATTGTCACACCTGGACTACTGTTCAGTAGTGTTGTCAGGTCCTACAGACTCTAGTTTTGTCACACCTGGACTACTGTTCAGTAGTGTTGTCAGGTCCTACAGACTCTACTATTGTCACACCTGGACTACTGTTCAGTAGTGTTGTCAGGTCCTACAGACTCTACTATTGTCACACCTGGACTACTGTTCAGTAGTGTTGTCAGGTCCTACAGACTCTACTATTGTCACACTTGGACTACTGTTCAGTAGTGTTGTCAGGTCCTACAGACTCTAGTTTTGTCACACCTGGACTACTGTTCAGTAGTGTTGTCAGGTCCTACAGACTCTACTATTGTCACACCTGGACTACTGTTCAGTAGTGTTGTCAGGTCCTACAGACTCTACTATTGTCACACCTGGACTACTGTTCAGTAGTGTTGTCAGGTCCTACAGACTCTACTATTGTCACACTTGGACTACTGTTCAGTAGTGTTGTCAGGTCCTACAGACTCTACTATTGTCACACTTGGACTACTGTTCAGTAGTGTTGTCAGGTCCTACAGACTCTAGTGTTGTCACACCTGGACTACTGTTCAGTAGTGTTGTCAGGTCCTACAGACTCTACTATTGTCACACCTGGACTACTGTTCAGTTGTGTGGTCAGGTGCTACAAAAAAGGACTTACGAAAATTGAAATTGTCTCAGAACAGGGCAGCACGGCTGGCCCTTGGATGTACACAGAGCAGAGGTCAACCGATTATGATTTTTCAACGCCGGTACCTATTATTGGAGGACCCCAAAAAAAGCTGATACCGATTAATCGGCCGATTTATATATATATATTTGTAATAATGACAATTACAACAATACTGAATGAACACTTATTTTAACTTAATATAATACATCAATACAATCAATTTAGTCTCAAATAAATAATGAAACATGTTCAATTTGGTGTAAATAATGCAAAAACAAAGTGTTGGAGAAGAAAGTAAAAGTGCAATATTTGCCATGTAAAAAAGCTAACGTTTCAGTTCCTTGCTCAGAACATGAGAACATATGAAAGCTGGTGGTTCCTTTTAACATGAGTCTTCAATATTCCCAGGTAAGACATTTTAGGTTGTAGTTATTATAGGAATTATAGGACTATTTCTCTCTATACCATTTGTATTTCATATACCTTTGACTATTGGATGTTCTTATAGGCACTATAGTATTGCCAGCCTAATCTCGAGAGTTGATAGGCTTGAAGTCATAAACAGCTCAATGCTTGAAGCACAGCGAAGAGCTGCTGGCAAAACGCACGAAAGTGCTGTTTGAATGAATGCTTACGAGCCTGCTGCTGCCTACCATCACTCAGTCAGACTGCTCTATCAAATCATAGACTTAATTATAACATAACACACAGAAATACGAGCCTTAGGTCATTAGTATGGTAAAATCCGTAAACTATCATTTCGAAAACAAAATGTTTATTTTTTCTGTGAAATACGGAACCGTTCCGTATTTTATCTAACGGATGGCATCCCTAGGTCTAAATATTGCTGTTACATTGTACAACCTTCAATGTTATGTCATAATTATGTACAATGCTGGCAAATTAATTACGGTCTTTGTTAGGAATAAATGGTCTTCACACAGTTAGCAATGAGCCAGGCGGCCCAAACTGCTGCATATACCCGGACTGCAATTTACAGAACGCAAGAGAAGTGACAATTTCCCTAGTTAAAAGAAATTCATGTTAGCAGGCAATATTACCTAAATATGCAGGTTTAAAAATATATACTTGTGTATTGATTTTAAAGAAAGGCATTGATGTTGATGTTTAGGTACATTGGTGCAACGACAGTGCTTTTTTCACGAATGCGCTTTTTAAATCATCACCCGTTTGGCGAAGTAGGCTGTGATTCAATGATAAATTAACAGGCACCGCATTGATTATATACAACACAGGACAAGCTAGTTAACCTGGTAATATCATCAACCCTGTGTAGTTAACTAGTGATTATGTGAAGATTGATTGTTTGTTTATAAGATAAGTTTAATGCTAGCTAGCACCTTACCTTGGCTCCTTACTGCACTCGCATAACAGGTAGTCAGCCTGCCACGCAGTCTCCTCGTGGAGTGCAATCAGCCATAAACCGTGTCCAAAAATGCAGATTACCGATTGTTATGAAAACTTGAAATCGGCCCTAATTAATCGGCCATTCCGATTAATCGGTCGACCTCTAACACAGAGAGCTAATATAAATAATACGCATGTCAATCTCTCCTGGCTGAAAGTGGGGGAGAGATTGACTTCATCACTACTTGTATTTATGAGAGGTATTGACAAGCTGAATGTACCGAGCTGTCTGTCTAAACTACTGGCACACAGCTCGGACACCCATGCATACCCCACAAGACATGCCACCAGAGGTCTCTTCACAGTCCCCAAGTCCAGAACAGACTATGGGAGGCACACAGTACTACATAGAGTCATGACTACATGGAACTCTATTCCACATCAGGTAACTGATGCAGTAAAATGTGATTTTAAAAAACAGATGAAAAAGAATCCACCTTATGGAACAGCGACTGTGAAGCAACAGAAACATTAGCACAGACACACACACACACACACACACACACATACACACACACATGATAACATACACACACACACACACACACACACACGATAACATACACACACACACACACACACGATAACATACACACACACACACACGATAACATATACACACACACACACACACACACGATAACATACACACACACACGATAACATACACACTATACATACACATTGAAATGTAGATATGTGGTAGTGGTGGAGTAGGGGCCTGAGGGCACACAGTGTGTTGTGAAATCTGTGAATGTATTGTAATGTTTTTAAAATGGCATAAATTGCCTTCATTTTGCCGGACCCCAGGAAGAGGAGCTGCTGCTTGGTCAGCAGCTAATGGGGATTCACAATAAATACAAATACACTCTCTCCATCATTTACTCACACACACATAACATATACACACATTTATAGACTACACACTCCCAGTCAGATACAATCATTACATACGCTGCTGCTACTCTGTTAATCATATATCCTGATGCCTAGTCACCATACCCCTATACATATCTAACTCTATAGATCCAGTATCCCTGTACATTATAATATGGTACTGACCCTGTATATAGTATGTTTACCCCTATACATATCTACCTCTATAGATCCAGTATCCCTGTACATTATAATATGGAACTGACCCTGTATATAGTATGTTTACCCCTATACATATCTACCTCTATAGATCCAGTAACCCTGTACATTATAATATGGTACTGACCCTGTATATAGTATGTTTACCCCTATACATATCTACCTCTATAGATCCAGTATCCCTGTACATTATAATATGGTACTGACCCTGTAGTATGTTTACCCCTATACATATCTACCTCTATAGATCCAGTATCCCTGTACATTATAATATGGTACTGACCCTGTATATAGTATGTTTACCCCTATACATATCTACCTCTATAGATCCAGTATCCCTGTACATTATAATATGGTACTGACCCTGTATATAGTATGTTTACCCCTATGCATATCTACTTCTATAGATCCAGTATCCCTGTACATTATAATATGGAACTGACCCTGTATATAGTATGTTTACACCTATACATATCTACCTCTATAGATCCAGTATCCCTGTACATTATAATATGGTACTGACCCTGTATATAGTATGTTTACCCCTATACATATCTACCTCTATAGATCCAGTATCCCTGTACATTATAATATGGTACTGACCCTGTATATAGTATGTTTACCCCTATGCATATCTACTTCTATAGATCCAGTATCCCTGTACATTATAATATGGAACTGACCCTGTATATAGTATGTTTACACCTATACATATCTACCTCTATAGATCCAGTATCCCTGTACATTATAATATGGAACTGACCCTGTATATAGTATGTTTACCCCTATACATATCTACCTCTATAGATCCAGTATCCCTGTACATTATAATATGGTACTGACCCTGTATATAGTATGTTTACCCCTATACATATCTACCTCTATAGATCCAGTATCCCTGTACATTATAATATGGTACTGACCCTGTATATAGTATGTTTACCCCTATACATATCTACCTCTATAGATCCAGTATCCCTGTACATTATAATATGGTACTGACCCTGCATATAGTATGTTTACCCCTATACATATCTACCTCTATAGATCCAGTATCCCTGTACATTATAATATGGTACTGACCCTGTATATAGTATGTTTACCCCTATACATATCTACCTCTATAGATCCAGTATCCCTGTACATTATAATATGGTGCTGACCCTGTATATAGTATGTTTACCCCTATACATATCTACCTCTATAGATCCAGTATCCCTGTACATTATAATATGGTACTGACCCTGTATATAGTATGTTTACCCCTATACATATCTACCTCTATAGATCCAGTATCCCTGTACATTATAATATGGTACTGACCCTGTATATAGTATGTTTACCCCTATACATATCTACCTCTATAGATCCAGTAACCCTGTACATTATAATATGGTACTGACCCTGTATATAGTATGTTTACCCCTATACATATCTACCTCTATAGATCCAGTATCCCTGTACATTATAATATGGTACTGACCCTGTATATAGTATGTTTACCCCTATACATATCTACCTCTATAGATCCAGTATCCCTGTACATTATAATATGGTACTGACCCTGTATATAGTATGTTTACCCCTATACATATCTACCTCTATAGATCCAGTATCCCTGTACATTATAATATGGTACTGACCCTGTATATAGTATGTTTACCCCTATACATATCTACCTCTATAGATCCAGTATCCCTGTACATTATAATATGGAACTGACCCTGTATATAGTATGTTTACCCCTATGCATATCTACCTCTATAGATCCAGTATCCCTGTACATTATAATATGGTACTGACTCTGGATATAGTATTCTTACCGCTATACGTATCTATACATACATACAGTGCCGTGCGAAAGTATTCGGCCCCCTTGAACTTTGCGACCTTTTGCCACATTTCAGGCTTCAAACATAAAGATATAAAACTGTATTTTTTTGTGAAGAATCAACAACAAGTGGGACACAATCATGAAGTGGAACGACATTTATTGGATATTTCAAACTTTTTTAACAAATCAAAAACTGAAAAATTGTGTGTGCAAAATTATTCAGCCCCCTTAAGTTAATACTTTGTAGCGCCACCTTTTGCTGCGATTACAGCTGTAAGTCGCTTGGGGTATGTCTCTATCAGTTTTGCACATCAAGAGACTGACATTTTTTCCCATTCCTCCTTGCAAAACAGCTCGAGCTCAGTGAGGTCGGATGGAGAGCATTTGTGAACAGCAGTTTTCAGTTCTTTCCACAGATTATCGATTGGATTCAGGTCTGGACTTTGACTTGGCCATTCTAACACCTGGATATGTTTATTTTTGAACCATTCCATTGTAGATTTTGCTTTATGTTTTGGATCATTGTCTTGTTGGAAGACAAATCTCCGTCCCAGTCTCAGGTCTTTTGCAGACTCCATCAGGTTTTCTTCCAGAATGGTCCTGCATTTGGCTCCATCCATCTTCCCATCAATTTTAACCATCTTCCCTGTCCCTGCTGAAGAAAAGCAGGCCCAAACCATGAAGCTGCCACCACCATGTTTGACAGTGGGGATGGTGTGTTCAGCTGTGTTGCTTTTACGTCAAACATAACGTCTTGCATTGTTGCCAAAAAGTTCAATTTTGGTTTCATCTGACCAGAGCACCTTCTTCCACATGTTTGGTGTGTCTCCCAGGTGGCTTGTGGCAAACTTTAAACAACACTTTTTATGGATATCTTTAAGAAATGGCTTTCTTCTTGCCACTCTTCCATAAAGGCCAGATTTGTGCAATATACGACTGATTGTTGTCCTATGGACAGAGTCTCCCACCTCAGCTGTAGATCTCTGCAGTTCATCCAGAGTGATCATGGGCCTCTTGGCTGCATCTCTGATCAGTCTTCTCCTTGTATGAGCTGAAAGTTTAGAGGGACGGCCAGGTCTTGGTAGATTTGCAGTGGTCTGATACTCCTTCCATTTCAATATTATTGCTTGCACAGTGCTCCTTGGGATGTTTAAAACTTGGGAAATCTTTTTGTATCCAAATCCGGCTTTAAACTTCTTCACAACAGTATCTCGGACCTTCCTGGTGCGTTCCTTGTTCTTCATTATGCTCTCTGCGCTTTTAACGGACCTCTGAGACTATCACAGTGCAGGTGCATTTATACGGAGACTTGATTACACACAGGTGGATTGTATTTATCATCATTAGTCATTTAGGTCAACATTGGATCATTCAGAGATCCTCACTGGACTTCTGGAGAGAGTTTGCTGCACTGAAAGTAAAGGGGCTGAATAATTCTGCACGCCCAATTTTTCAGTTTTTGATTTGTTATAAAAGTTTGAAATATCCAATAAATGTCGTTCCACTTCATGATTGTGTCCCACTAGTTGTTGATTCTTCACAAAAAAATACAGTTTTATATCTTTATGTTTGAAGCCTGAAATGTGGCAAAAGGTCGCAAAATTCAAGGGGGCCGAATACTTTCGCAAGGCACTGTATCTTGCCTCCCTGCCTTTGACAAAGTGGGCACTGCTTATCACAGACAGGCATCAGCGCTCACCTAAAAAGCCCATAATTATGCCATTGGTTATAATATGTCATTGTTTTTGGGCAGAATTATGTGAGGTCTTATGTGTTGTTGGAGGTGGGTCTTGGTCAGTTTAGCTCAGAAAAGCCACCCTCGCTTATCGCCATGCATATGCGGCCACCTAATCCTGCCTAATGAGCGGGCCGGTGTTGTGCCGAAAATCTCCCCCCTGCCAGAATTCTGCCCCCTTCCCGTTCTGCTGCAACTTGCTAGTTGAGATTTCTGCTTTTCACTCCATTGTCAGTTTAGCCTACATTTCACGGATCTTAGTAGCAGAAAGCAGTTTTGTCTGCGGTTTTTGGGTTTGGCTATTTGTTTCAAGTGTCTGTGGCGGTTCTAGCTTGTATGGCGCCCTGGGAGAACTCCCCGTTCAGCGCCCGCCCACACCCCGGGGCGGCAAGATGCCGCTCTACTCCCTCCTCTATGTTTAATATAACACACATATATGAATTATTCATTTCGGTTGCCTTTCGGTTGCCAACGTGAAGTTGGTTCTATAGAAGTATTTGACTCTGATGTGTGCCACCGAAAGTATTTGACTCTAACCACAAAATTAAGGAAAATAGAAGGGGGGAAGGGGTTCTGGCAGGGGGGAGATTTTCGGCACAACACCTGTTCAGCTCCTAACATTAACCCCTAACAAATAGAGCTAGCTAACATTAGCCACAACAAATTGGAATTCGTAACATGTCATAAATTTAGCAAATTCGTAAAATATTGTACAAATTGCATTTCAGAACATATTGACGAATTGCAATGCGTAACATACCATACGAAATGGAGACGGACATCCACAAATGCATACGAAACATAACATATCATACATACTAAATGGTGTTTCGGATTTAAGTACAGAATAATACGAAATGCTCTGAGACCACGTTGCAGACTGAAGCCCACATAAATACATACTTTTGGAAACAATATCCCTACATTTCTGAACCAACCTCTCGTGTAAGGCCAGATTCTGGTTCACCGTTAGGTTACAAATGAAAAGTCGATTTAAAATGCAAGTAGGCCTATTCTGCTCCTAACATTCCCAGATCAACTCAAATAGACCTAAAATAGGCTAAAGGTATTTTTCTACCTATACATGTCAGGACCTGTCGCATGCCAACTCCCACCCTCTCTCATCTAGAACGTCTAGGCTAGAAGGTTCTTTGCAGCAAAGTTATAACATCAGCATCACATTTCAACTTACCAGGCGCACCACAGTCTGCGCACGCGTCGTTCCCTGGCTTTTGAATGATCTCTTTCAAGAGACGAGAAACTCTCTCGTTCCCAGGCATTTCCAATCCTTTAAATCAGTCCGGAACCGAGAAGACAACCGAAAAATCACAGCATAAAAGTGTGTCTTCGGGTGGGTCCTCGGCTCCCTACACACGCAGGCGGCAGCCTAGACGAGAGGATGAGGAGGTATGTCAGGCTCAACTGAAAGAAGAAGAGAAATAAACTTCCACTCAAATCGATTCTTCCGTTCGGTCCATTCAGTGAAACACTTGCATGGTTCTCACCGCCCAACCTGAGTTTTGTGCAAACTCCCTGTCCTTGTTAAAAAAGGATTTGTCACAACTTGTTGTTGGTTGAGCCTCTCTCTCCGACACCTTTCAGGGAGGGTGTGTGTGAGGGGAGGGAGCCTAACCTACACTCGGAAGTGAACTGCTGGTTTTGTTCAGACTTGCTGTTCCGCATAATTGTACGGTGCTCAATCAGATAACAAAATGACTGTTCTCTAAAGGTTGTAGTACCATATTCCACCGCTAGATGGTAGCAGTCCACCAGCAAGGAGAAGTCAGCGCATAGCTCAGTAGCGCTCCAAGGAAACCAAATAATGTTGAGTGTGTGTGGATGCGTTGTCCTTTTAAGTCCCTGTTTCGTATTGAGTGTAGGCTATTACAGGACCTTGTACTCTCTATTGCTCCTCTGACCTGTCCTTGCACCCTATCGATCGAAAAGTGTGGTCAGAAGATTTGTGTGTGGGTGGGGGGGGGGGGCTCTCCATTGCGCTGAATCAAGCGTGATGGAATCCCAGGACAGTGTTGGAGAAGCTACTCTGAAAATACAATTTACCAAGCTACAAAATAGGCTACTTCCCACTGGAAAAAGTTAAGATTCACTAAATTTACCCTTAATATGAAAAATATGACATACTTATCTTAAGTTACTTTGAAAAAGTAGTTTACATCCAAACTACTTCTTGAAAAATTGTCATATCTAAATCTGAAATGTCATAGACTACAAATTGCAAGAACAAATCCCTCTGGGGTCAAATGTTCCCATAGTCTATTAAACACAAAAACTGTTCTTAGGCAGGTCTTATGCTGAAACATAAACAACATGATTCCCTACCTCACACATATTTCATTTAGCACCTCTGGGGTTTGTGGTATATGGCCAATATCTGCCTTGTGTTGTGGGTAAGAACAGCCCTTAGCAGTGGTATATGGCCAATATCTGCCTTGTGTCGTGGGTAAGAACAGCCCTTAGCAGTGGTATATGGCCAATATCTGCCTTGTGTTGTGGGTAAGAACAGCCCTTAGCAGTGGTATATGGCCAATATCTGCCTTGTGTCGTGGGTAAGAACAGCCCTTAGCAGTGGTATATGGCCAATATCTGCCTTGTGTCGTGGGTAAGAACAGCCCTTAGCAGTGGTATATGGCCAATATCTGCCTTGTGTCGTGGGTAAGAACAGCCCTTAGCAGTGGTATATGGCCAATATCAGCCTTGTGTCGTGGGTAAGAACAGCCCTTAGCAGAGGTATATGGCCAATATCTGCCTTGTGTCGTGGGTAAGAACAGCCCTTAGCAGTGGTATATGGCCAATATCAGCCTTGTGTTGTGGGTAAGAACAGCCCTTAGCAGTGGTATATGGCCAATATCTGCCTTGTGTCGTGGGTAAGAACAGCCCTTAGCAGTGGTATATGGCCAATATCTGCCTTGTGTCGTGGGTAAGAACAGCCCTTAGCAGTGGTATATGGCCAATATCTGCCTTGTGTCGTGGGTAAGAACAGCCCTTAGCAGTGGTATATGGCCAATATCTGCCTTGTGTCGTGGGTAAGAACAGCCCTTAGCAGTGGTATATGGCCAATATCTGCCTTGTGTTGTGGGTAAGAACAGCCCTTAGCAGTGGTATATGGCCAATATCTGCCTTGTGTCGTGGGTAAGAACAGCCCTTAGCAGTGGTATATGGCCAATATCAGCCTTGTGTCGTGGGTAAGAACAGCCCTTAGCAGTGGTATATGGCCAATATCTGCCTTGTGTTGTGGGTAAGAACAGCCCTTAGCAGTGGTATATGGCCAATATCTGCCTTGTGTCGTGGGTAAGAACAGCCCTTAGCAGTGGTATATGGCCAATATCAGCCTTGTGTCGTGGGTAAGAACAGCCCTTAGCAGTGGTATATGGCCAATATCTGCCTTGTGTCGTGGGTAAGAACAGCCCTTAGCAGTGGTATATGGCCAATATCTGCCTTGTGTCGTGGGTAAGAACAGCCCTTAGCAGTGGTATATGGCCAATATCTGCCTTGTGTTGTGGGTAAGAACAGCCCTTAGCAGTGGTATATGGCCAATATCTGCCTTGTGTTGTGGGTAAGAACAGCCCTTAGCAGTGGTATATGGCCAATATCTGCCTTGTGTCGTGGGTAAGAACAGCCCTTAGCAGTGGTATATGGCCAATATCTGCCTTGTGTCGTGGGTAAGAACAGCCCTTAGCAGTGGTATATGGCCAATATCTGCCTTGTGTTGTGGGTAAGAACAGCCCTTAGCAGTGGTATATGGCCAATATCTGCCTTGTGTTGTGGGTAAGAACAGCCCTTAGCAGTGGTATATGGCCAATATCTGCCTTGTGTCGTGGGTAAGAACAGCCCTTAGCAGTGGTATATGGCCAATATCTGCCTTGTGTCGTGGGTAAGAACAGCCCTTAGCAGTGGTATATGGCCAATATCTGCCTTGTGTTGTGGGTAAGAACAGCCCTTAGCAGTGGTATATGGCCAATATCTGCCTTGTGTCGTGGGTAAGAACAGCCCTTAGCAGTGGTATATGGCCAATATCTGCCTTGTGTTGTGGGTAAGAACAGCCCTTAGCAGTGGTATATGGCCAATATCTGCCTTGTGTTGTGGGTAAGAACAGCCCTTAGCAGTGGTATATGGCCAATATCTGCCTTGTGTCGTGGGTAAGAACAGCCCTTAGCAGTGGTATATGGCCAATATCTGCCTTGTGTCGTGGGTAAGAACAGCCCTTAGCAGTGGTATATGGCCAATATCTGCCTTGTGTCGTGGGTAAGAACAGCCCTTAGCAGTGGTATATGGCCAATATCTGCCTTGTGTCGTGGGTAAGAACAGCCCTTAGCAGTGGTATATGGCCAATATCTGCCTTGTGTCGTGGGTAAGAACAGCCCTTAGCAGTGGTATATGGCCAATATCTGCCTTGTGTCGTGGGTAAGAACAGCCCTTAGCAGTGGTATATGGCCAATATCTGCCTTGTGTCGTGGGTAAGAACAGCCCTTAGCAGTGGTATATGGCCAATATCTGCCTTGTGTCGTGGGTAAGAACAGCCCTTAGCAGTGGTATATTGCTTAATTAACTACTGAAAAAACTACTTAGATTTGAATTTAGTTCAACTACCACCAAGCTATTACCAAATGTAGTTACTAGTTGAACTACATGACTTCTCCCCAACACTGCCAAGAGCCATCCATGGCTCACATAGCCATCTGCCCCACCAACCCCAATGTATGTTCATGCACAAATGTATGTGAGGGACAGTCATAATATTGGGTATATTATAAGATGTAACAAATAAATTGTATTATACATGGTTATGTTGGCTGACAACCTTATGCCTTTATTGGTAATGAAAGTAAATAATTAAATCTAGCCTCTTGCTTTTGTTCAATCTGCCCCATGTGCCAAAGCACATTACAGCAAAAAAAAAAAAGTTGAAAGTTGTTTTGTTGTGTCTATACAGAGCCACTGGAGTAACTAATGGTTATTTTAAGTGCCGTGGTGAATTTATTTTATTTGTTGTGCAACATTTGTTATCGTTGAGCAGGAGGCGTCATGGCAATAAGTGAGACAAATGGGTTTCATTTAACGGCTAGATGAGCAAACCGGGCTTGACGTGACTTTGTTCTACCACACCGGTTTTCCACGGTGACAGCAAACGCTAATGTTCACCACGGCCCGTTACCGAAAGCTCATTTGTGAGAAACGGGACTGAGTATAGGCTAGCGTTTTATCTTCGAGCCGCTGCCGCCCTCTGGAATGTAGAACGGAATTTAGATTTTAGATTCAGACCCTTAACAATTCTTCTTACAGTTCTGGAATGGGTGGCCAGTAATAAACTGGTCCTGAACATCTCTAAAATTAAGAGCGTTGTATTTGGTACAAATCCTTCCCTAAGTTCTAGACCTCAGATGAATCTGGTAATGAAGGGTGTGGATGTTGAACAAGTTGAGGAGACTAAATTACTTGCCATACCTTAGATTGTAAACTCTCACGGTCAAAACAGACAGATTCAATGGTAGTAAAGATGGAGAGGTCTGTCCTTAATAAAGAGATGCTCTGCTTTTTTGACACCACACTCCACAAAGCAAGTCCTGCAGGCTCTAGTTTTATCCTATTGTGATTATTGTCCAGTCATGTGGTCGAGTGCTGCAAAGAAATACCTAGTAAAGCTGCAGGTGGCTCAGAACAGAGCAACACGTCTTGCGCTTCATTGTAATCAATCAAATGTATTTATAAAGCCCTTCTTACATCAGCTGATGTCACAAAGTGCTGTACAGAAACCCAGCCTAAAACCCCAAACAGCAAGCAATGCAGATGTAGAAGCACTGTGGCTAGGAAAAACTCTCCCCTCTGTCTTCCCCATACAGAAGTTTGACTCTGACCTGTTCAAGACTGCCATGGCCTGTCTGAGTGCCATTTCTCTGTCTTCCCTATACAGAGGTTTGACTCTGACCTGTTCAAGAACCTAGGAAGAAACCTAGAGAGGAACCAGGCTCTGAGGGGTGGCCAGTCCTCTTCTGGCTGTGCCGTGTGGAGATTATAACAGAACATGGCCAAGATTTTCAAATGTTCATAAATGACCAGCAGGGTCAAATAATAATAACCACAGTGGTTGTAGAGGGTGCAACAGGTCAGCACCTCAGGAGTAAATGTCAGTTGGTTTTTCATAGCCGATCATTCAGAGTTAGAGACAGCAGGTGCGGTGGAGAGAGAGAGTCTTAAACAGCAGGTCTGGGACAGGCAGCACGTCTGGTGAACAGGTCAGGATTCCATAGCCGCAGGGAGAACAGTTGAAACTGGAGCAGTAGCACGACTAGGTGGACTGGGGACAGCAAGGAGGTAGTCCTGAGGCATGGTCCTAGGGCTCAGGTCCTCTGAGAGAAGAAAGAAAGAGAGGAAGAGAGAGAGAGAGAATTAGAGGGAGCATACTTAAATTCACACAGGACACCGGATAAGACAGGAGAAATACTTCAGATATAACAGACTGACCCTAGCCCCCCCATAAACTATTGCACCATAAATACTGGAGGCTGAGACAGGAGGGGTCGGGAGACACTGTGGCCCCGTCCAACGATACCCTGTCCGACGCCCACTTTGCCAAAGTACAGCCCCCACACCACTAGAAGGTATAGCCCACAAAGATCTCCCCCACGGTACGACCACGAGGTGGGTGCCAACCTGGACAGGAAGATCCCATCAGTGACTCAACCCACTCAAGTGATGCACCCCTCCTAGGGACAGCATGGAAGAGCACCAGTAAGCCAGTGACTCAGCCCCCGTAATAGGGTTAGAGGCAGATAATCCCAGTGGAGAGAGAATCCCAGTGGAGAGAGGGGAACCGGCCAGGCAGAGACAGCAAGGGCGGTTCGTCGCTCCAGTGCCTTTCCGTTCACCTTCACACTCCTGGGCCAGACTACACTCAATCATAGGACCTAATCAGAGGGCTAATATTAATACTATGCATGCCAGTCTCTCTTAGCTAAGAGTTGAGGAGAGACTGCATGCCAGTCTCTCCTCAACTCTTAGCTAAGAGAGACTGACAGAGACTTCTTGTTTTTATAAGAAACAATAATGTGTTGGAAAATTCCAAATAGTTAGCATAGTCCACTTACACACAGCACTGGCACACACACTTACCTTACCCGGCATGCCACAAGGGGTCTTTTCACAGTCCCCAGGTCCAGAACAAATTCAAGGAAACGTACAGTATTATAGAGAGCCAGGAGTGCCTGGAGCTCCCTTCCATCTTATACACAGTATTATAGAGAGCCAGGAGTGCATGGAGCTCCCTTCCATCTTATACACAGTATTATAGAGAGCCAGGAGTGCCTGGAGCTCCCTTCCATCTTATACACAGTATTATAGAGAGCCAGGAGTGCCTGGAGCTCCCTTCCATCTTATACACAGTATTATAGAGAGCCAGGAGTGCCTGGAGCTCCCTTCCATCTTATACAGAGTATTATAGAGAGCCAGGAGTGCATGGAGCTCCCTTCCATCTTATACACAGTATTATAGAGAACCAGGAGTGCATGGAGCTCCCTTCCATCTTATACACAGTATTATAGAGAGCCAGGAGTGCATGGAGCTCCCTTCCATCTTATACACAGTATTATAGAGAGCCAGGAGTGCATGGAGCTCCCTTCCATCTTATACACAGTATTATAGAGAGCCAGGAGTGCATGGAGCTCCCTTCCATCTTATACACAGTATTATACAGAGCCAGGAGTGCATGGAGCTCCCTTCCATCTTATACACAGTATTATAGAGAGCCAGGAGTGCCTGGAGCTCCCTTCCATCTTATACACAGTATTATAGAGAGCCAGGAGTGCCTGGAGCTCCCTTCCATCTTATACACAGTATTATAGAGAGCCAGGAGTGCATGGAGCTCCCTTCCATCTTATACACAGTATTATAGAGAGCCAGGAGTGCATGGAGCTCCCTTCCATCTTATACACAGTATTATAGAGCCAGGAGTGCATGGAGCTCCCTTCCATCTTATACACAGTATTATAGAGAGCCAGGAGTGCATGGAGCTCCCTTCCATCTTATACACAGTATTATAGAGAGCCAGGAGTGCCTGGAGCTCCCTTCCATCTTATACACAGTATTATAGAGAGCCAGGAGTGCATGGAGCTCCCTTCCATCTTATACACAGTATTATAGAGAGCCAGGAGTGCCTGGAGCTCCCTTTCATCTTATACACAGTATTATAGAGAACCAGGAGTGCATGGAGCTCCCTTCCATCTTATACACAGTATTATAGAGAGACAGGAGTGCATGGAGCTCCCTTCCATCTTATACACAGTATTATAGAGAGCCAGGAATGCATGGAGCTCCCTTCCATCTTATACACAGTATTATAGAGAGCCAGGAGTGCATGGAGCTCCCTTCCATCTTATACACAGTATTATAGAGAGCCAGGAGTGCATGGAGCTCCCTTCCATCTTATACACAGTATTATAGAGAGCCTGGAGTGCATGGAGCTCCCTTCCATCTTATACACAGTATTATAGAGAGCCAGGAGTGCATGGAGCTCCCTTCCATCTTATACACAGTATTATAGAGAGCCAGGAGTGCATGGAGCTCCCTTCCATCTTATACACAGTATTATAGAGAGCCAGGAGTGCATGGAGCTCCCTTCCATCTTATACAGAGCAAGTGAACAACCTGGCTTCAATAAACAAATACAGCAACACCTCACGGCACAACGCCCCATGTGACCTACTGGTTGTGTGTATGTACTGACATGTGACCTACTGGTTGTGTGTATGTACTGACATGTGACCTACTGGTTGTGTGTATGTACTGACATGTGACCTACTTGTTGTGTGTATGTACTGACATGTGACCTACTGGTTGTGTGTATGTACTGACATGTGACCTACTTGTTATGTGTATGTACTTACATGTGACCTACTGGTTGTGTGTATGTACTGACATGTGACCTACTGGTTGTGTGTATGTACTGACATGTGACCTACTTGTTGTGTGTATGTACTGACATGTGACCTACTGGTTGTGTGTATGTACTGACATGTGACCTACTTGTTATGTGTATGTACTGACATGTGACCTACTGGTTGTGTGTATGTACTGACATGTGACCTACTGGTTGTGTGTATGTACTGACATGTGACCTACTGGTTGTGTGTATGTACTGACATGTGACCTACTGGTTGTGTGTATGTACTGACATGTGACCTACTTGTTGTGTGTATGTACTGACATGTGACCTACTGGTTGTGTGTATGTACTGACATGTGACCTACTGGTTGTGTGTATGTACTGACATGTGACCTACTGGTTGTGTGTATGTACTGACATGTGACCTACTGGTTGTGTGTATGTACTGACATGTGACCTACTGGTTGTGTGTATGTACTGACATGTGACCTACTGGTTGTGTGTATGTACTGACATGTGACCTACTGGTTGTGTGTATGTACTGACATGTGACCTACTGGTTGTGTGTATGTACTGACATGTGACCTACTTGTTGTGTGTATGTACTGACATGTGACCTACTGGTTGTGTGTATGTACTGACATGTGACCTACTGGTTGTGTGTATGTACTGACATGTGACCTACTGGTTGTGTGTATGTACTGACATGTGACCTACTGGTTGCGTGTATGTACTGACATGTGACCTACTGGTTGTGTGTATGTACTGACATGTGACCTACTGGTTGTGTGTATGTACTGACATGTGACCTACTGGTTGTGTGTATGTACTGACATGTGACCTACTGGTTGTGTGTATGTACTGACATGTGACCTACTTGTTGTGTGTATGTACTGACATGTGACCTACTGGTTGTGTGTATGTACTGACATGTGACCTACTGGTTGTGTGTATGTACTGACATGTGACCTACTTGTTGTGTGTATGTACTGACATGTGACCTACTGGTTGTGTGTATGTACTGACATGTGACCTACTGGTTGTGTGTATGTACTGACATGTGACCTACTGGTTGTGTGTATGTACTGACATGTGACCTACTGGTTGTGTGTATGTACTGACATGTGACCTACTGGTTGTGTGTATGTACTGACATGTGACCTACTGGTTGTGTGTATGTACTGACATGTGACCTACTGGTTGTGTGTATGTACTGACATGTCTGTGGAACTGACACTACATGTTCATGTTTTTAAATGTATGTAAATTGTAGTCTTTTGTCTTTAATGTCTTTTTCGTTATATGTCAGACCCCAGTAAGAGCTGTCGCTATCGCCGTCGGCTAATGAGGATCCTAATTAATCACATCACACCGCTGGGTTAGCCAGGCTAATTGATATGGGTAAAAGTTTACGGACAAAATGTTGGAGGAGTTTTTTGTTGGCGTGTGTGTGCGTGCCTGAGAGAGAGAGAGAGAGAGAGAGAGAGAGAGAGAGAGAGAGAGAGTGAAAGAGAGTGAAAGAGAGAGAGAGAGAGAGAGAGAGAGAGAGAGAGAGAGAGAGAGAGAGAGAGAAAGAGAGTGAAAGAGAGTGAAAAAGAGTGAGAGAGAGAGAGAGAGTGAAAGAGAGTGAAAGAGAGAGAGAGAGAGAGAGAGAGTAAGAGAGTGAAAGAGAGAGAGAGAGAGAGTAAGAGAGAGTGAAAGAGAGTGAAAGAGAGCGAGAGAGAGAGAGAGAGTGTGAGAGAAAGAGAGTGAGAGAGAGAGAGAGTAAGAGATTGATAGAGTGAATGAGAAAGCGAGAGAGTAAGAGAGTGAAAGAGAGAGAGTAAGAGAGTGAAAGAGAGAGAGAGAGAGAGGAAGAGAGTGAAAGAGAGAGAGAGAGAGAGTGAGAGAGAGAGTAAGAGTGAAAGAGAGAGAGAGAGAGAGAAAGAGAGAGAGTAAGAGAGTGAAAGAGAGAGAGAGAGAGAGAGAGTGTGTGAGAGAAAGAGAGTGAGAGAGAGAGAGAGTAAGAGATTGATAGAGTGAAAGAGAAAGCGAGAGAGTAAGAGAGTGAAAGAGAGAGAAAGAGAGAGAGTAAGAGAGTGAAAGAGAGAGAGAGCAGCAGATCTGTGAGTTAGGGACCAATGTTATTCTTCTATTTTGTCTGTCATTTATTTCAGTTACTCAAGATCACTTCTCCTTGACGAGGCCATTAGACAATACAGTTTCTGATTTGATTCTCTCTTTCTCACTCCCTCACCCCCTCTCTCTCTCTCTCTCCCACTCCCTCTCTCCCTCTCTCTCTCCCACTCCCTCTCTCCATCTCCCTCTCCCACTCCCTCTCTCCCTCTTACGCACATCACTGCATGTAATTTATATGCAAAGGTTTTTTTTAGGCTTGCTGGGCATGACAGGGGCTGAATGCCGCTGCCTTTAGACCATCAGCACACAAGGCTGCGTTGCACTGGCTAAGGCTTCGATTCAATCAGATGAAGCATTAACCCGCGCTGGCAGACAGCCGCATCAATTCTGGTGAACCCACAAACATCCAGCCCTCATACTGTATGTCTCTCCTTTGTTATAGCGTCATAACTGTTTCTCATATTGATTCATTTCTCCTTCTCTCTCACACATACACCCCCCCCCCCCCCCCCCCACACACACACACACACACACAAATGACAATGGTGTTGTAGTTGAAATTATATGTTTGGTTACGCTCACCCTACTTAATCACATCACTATAATCATGCATGGGTTCATGGATGAAGCACGGTAATCCATTTGGAGGCTTACACACACACACACACACACACACACACACACACACACACACACACACACACACACACGGACACACACACACACAGACACACACACACACGCACACACACACACAGGCTTTCATGATGCATACAATATAATTGTTCTGTAATGTATCCCCCTATTGCCGGATGAGCCCATGTCACACCCATGTGAACCCCTTTAACCCACACCAATCACACAAGCTCAGAGCACCGTTCTGTATTCATCCCGAGGGCCAGGTGCTTCACAGTATCGTTGAGGGTTGAGATGATATTGATTACAGCCTGAACCCTCTGTCAAGCATTTCGCGCTGTCGCTTATGATGATGGTGACTCACAGTTAGAAGCAATGCTGCCTTCCACCACGCCATGCCGTTCCTGACTTCAAACGCACAAACTGCCTAGGCTGAGACGGACAGAGGCTAATTTGTAGACTGCCTGAAGCTCATTTATTCTATCTCGCCTCGGTGGTTAAGAAAAACACGTGGAGAGAGAGAAGGAAATAGATAGATAGAATGAGGGGGGAGAGAGAAGGAGCACGAGATAATGGCCTTGTTTCATTGATTGACTCCTCTATTCCGTGAATATGGATTTGCCTCTCCGAATCAGCACAGTGCAGTTTGAACCGCGCCCTTTCAACACAACACAATCATACATTTTCAGCACAGGCCCCTCGCGGAGGGGGTTCCATTTTCCCTCCATTCGCCAACGATTGCCAGGAGAGCCCGCGTGCTGAGGTGGTTTGTTCGCTGTGTGAAGGGAGGAACACCCCTTTTCTTGTTAAGCCTGAAGCTTCTCAAAGCTTTTCATGAAAGACGATAAGGACATTGTTACATAGGCTAACGAACTCCCAGCTTACAGCTGGAGATGTTTTTGAAGTGAAAAACCATAACGAAGTTGAGTCTTTGATCTTCCTTATGTAATACCCAGAGGCTCCATCTCTGCCTGCTTATGGACACTATTGTCACGCCCTGGCCTTAGTATTCTGTGTTTTCTTTATTATGTTGGTTAGGCCAGGGTGTGACATGGAGCTACCCCTCAGTCCCAAGCTACCCCTCAGTCCCGAAATACCCCTCAGTCCCGAGCTGTCCCACAGTACGGAGCTGCCCCTCAGTCCAGTGGGGCCCTTTGTTAAGGTTACTAGGCCAAGGTCGGCGGTGAGGGTCGCCACTCAAGGGACGTTGGACCAGAGCCGCCACCGTGGACAGACGCCCACCCAGACCCTCCCCTATGGGTTTAGGTGTGCGGCCGGGAGTCCGCACCTTTGGGGGGAGGGGTACTGTCACGCCCTGGCCTTAGTATTCTGTGTTTTTTTTATTATGTTGGTTAGGCCAGGGTGTGACATGGGTGATTTATGTGTCTTGTTTTGTCTAGGGGTTTTTGTAGTCTATGGGGTTGAGTTCAGTTGAGTGTTCTAAGTAAGTCTATGGTTGAAAAGACAGAAGATGAAGCGTTGTGTTGGATGTGTTCTGTAGTTCTAAAGTGTTGGATATGTTCTGTAGTTCTAAAGTGTTGGATATGTTCTGTAGTTATAAAGTGTTGGATGTGTTCTGTTGTTCTAAAGTGTGGATGTGTTCTGTAGTTCTAAAGTGTTGGATGTGTTCTGTAGGTCTAAAGTGTTGGATATGTTCTGTAGTTCTAAAGTGTTGGATATTTTCTGTAGTTCTAAAGTGTTGGATATGTTCTGTAGGTCTAAAGTGTTGGATATGTTCTGTAGTTCTAAAGTGTTGGATATGTTCTGTAGTTCTAAAGTGTTGGATATGTTCTGTAGGTCTAAAGTGTTGGATATGTTCTGTAGTTCTAAAGTGTTGGATATGTTCTGTAGTTCTAAAGTGTTGGATATGTTCTGTAATTCTAAAGTGTTGGATGTGTTCTGTAGTTCTAAAGTGTTGGATGTGTTCTGTAGTTCTAAAGTGTTGGATGTGTTCTGTACTTCTAAAGTGTTGGATGTGTTCTGTAGGACTAAAGTGTTGGATATGTTCTGTAGTTCTAAAGTGTTGGATATGTTCTGTAGTTCTAAAGTGTTGGATGTGTTCTGTAGTTCTAAAGTGTTGGATATGTTCTGTAATTCTAAAGTGTTGGATGTGTTCTGTAGTTCTAAAGTGTTGGATGTGTTCTGTACTTCTAGAGTGTTGGATGTGTTCTGTAGACCTAAAGTGTTGGATGTGTTCTGTAGTTCTAAAGTGTTGGATGTGTTCTGTAGTTCTAAAGTGTTGGATATGTTCTGTAGTTCTAAAGTGTTGGATGTGTTCTAAAGTGTTGGATGTGTTCTGTAGTTCTAAAGTGTTGGATGTGTTCTGTAGACCTAAAGTGTTGGATGTGTTCTGTAGTTCTAAAGTGTTGGATGTGTTCTGTAGGTCTAAAGTGTTGGATATGTTCTGTAGGTCTAAAGTGTTGGATATGTTCTGTAGTTCTAAAGTGTTGAATATGTTCTGTAGTTCTAAAGTGTTGGATATGTTCTGTAGTTCTAAAGTGTTGGATGTGTTCTGTAGTTCTAAAGTGTTGGATATTTAGTGAAGTTCTAAAGTGTTGGATATGTTCTGTAGTTCTAAAGTGTTGGATGTGTTCTTTAGTTCTAGAGTGTTGGATATGTTCTGTAGTTCTAAAGTGTTGGATATGTTCTGTAGTTCTAAAGTGTTGGATATGTTCTGTAGTTCTAAAGTGTTGGATGTGTTCTGTAGTTCTAAAGTGTTGGATGTGTTCTGTAGTTCTAAAGTGTTGGATATGTTCTGTAGTTCTAAAGTGTTGGATGTGTTCTAAAGTGTTGGATGTGTTCTGTAGTTCTAAAGTGTTGGATGTGTTCTGTAGACCTAAAGTGTTGGATATGTTCTGTAGTTCTAAAGTGTTGGATGTGTTCTGTAGTTCTAAAGTGTTGGATGTGTTCTAAAGTGTTGGATGTGTTCTGTAGTTCTAAAGTGTTGGATGTGTTCTGTAGGTCTAAAGTGTTGGATATGTTCTGTAGGTCTAAAGTGTTGGATATGTTCTGTAGTTCTAAAGTGTTGAATATGTTCTGTAGTTCTAAAGTGTTGGATATGTTCTGTAGTTCTAAAGTGTTGGATGTGTTCTGTAGTTCTAAAGTGTTGGATATTTAGTGAAGTTCTAAAGTGTTGGATATGTTCTGTAGTTCTAAAGTGTTGGATGTGTTCTTTAGTTCTAGAGTGTTGGATATGTTCTGTAGTTCTAAAGTGTTGGATATGTTCTGTAGTTCTAAAGTGTTGGATATGTTCTGTAGTTCTAAAGTGTTGGATGTGTTCTGTAGTTCTAATGTGTTGGATGTGTTCTGTAGTTCTAAAGCGTTGGATGTGTTCTGTAGTTCTAAAGTGTTGGATGTGTTCTGTAGGACTAAAGTGTTGGATATGTTCTGTAGTTCTAAAGTGTTGGATGTGTTCCGTAGTTCTAAAGTGTTGGATGTGTTCTGTAGTTCTAAAGTGTTGGAATGTGTTCTGTAGTTCTAAAGTGTTGGAATGGGATTCTTGCTGATGTACATGGTTTGACTAGATAGATAGGCCAGGGCCAAAAATGTTTTGTGCAAAATGATTATTTGTCTACTAATGCGGGCCTTGAGGAAGAACATCAGAACACAGGTGTGTTAGAAATGCACAGGATGACTTCTGTTCCCAGTCCGCCCCTGGGTCAGACTGTAGCAAGCAGGTTAGAGTCTTGTTCTGGTGAAAGCTCTGCAGAGTGATCACTAGCTGGCACAGCCACCAAGTCATCACATCTGATTTTAAACCCAACCCTAACCATAACTTTAACTATACTGCTAACCCTAATGCCTAACCCCAACCTTAAATACATTTTTAAATATAGACAATTTTGACTTTGTAGCTGGCCCATTTAGTAGAAATGGCTCAGTTCCTCCTCCAGGACAAATAAACGTCAACCTGTGTATAGCAAGCAGTATGGGAGGATGTGGGTAGTAGAGCGATATACGGATGGACAGATGAAACATTTGCCAGGCAATCCAGAGAGTGAGATGAATAGCTGTGTGAGGAACGGGGGATGAGTAACGGAGGAGAAGGACAGGACTAGATGGAGGTCAGTGACTCAGTGCCCATCCATCGTTGTTCTCCTCCCTCTCCTACCTTGCCACATGGCGAATGAAACAATCGAAACTCACACAGGTTGATGAAGAGGAATTTATTGAAGATCAGGCATACAAAAGCTGTGTGTGTATGTGTGTGTGTGTCTCTCTCTGTGTGTGTGTGTGTGTGTGTGTGTGTGTGTGTGTGTGTGTGTGTGTGTGTGTGTGTGTATACTCCAACAGTGCATAATAAATCAGAGCTCTGATCTTCAGTCTGGACAGACCGTGGTGACAAGGTGAGAAATACAATTACAACTACGGCAGGGCGAATGTGAGGGGGGGGGGGGGGGGTGAGAGAGAGTGAGAGAAAGAGAGACAGAGAGTGAGAGAAAGAGAGACAGAGAGAGAGAGTGAGAGAAAGAGAGACAGAGAGTGAGAGAAAGAGAGACAGAGAGAGAGAGAGAGAGAGAGTGAGAGAAAGAGAGACAGAGAGAGAGAGAGAGAGAGAGAGAGAGAGAGAGAGGGGTGATGAACCACATATGGACTTGTATTGAACTGTGTGGTGTACAGGACTGTGATCTGAACGAGGGATGGAGCAAAATAATGACATAGAAAAGACAAAGAGGTGAAACAGTTTGACGCCAACCACTTGGGCTCCAGAACTATCCTCCGGTTGTCATAGTGAATGATCAAATGTTTCTGAGTAAACATTTTCATTATTTGAAACTGAAAGACCTCTCTAACTATGTTGGAATTTCTGTGTTTGTTTTTGACAGACAGAGAGACTGGAGAACAAAGTGCACAGCAGGAAACCGGATGAACGGATAAGAAGAGAGAGAGGTAAATAGAGAGAGAGAGACAGAGACAGAGAGAGAGAGAGAGAGAGACAGAGACAGAGACAGAGAGAGAGAGACAGAGACAGAGAGAGAGAGAGAGAGAGAGAGACAGAGAGAGAGAGAGAGAGAGAGAGAGAGAGACAGAGACAGAGACAGAGACAGAGACAGAGAGAGAGAGAGAGAGAGAGAGAGAGAGAGAGAGACAGAGAGAGAGAGAGAGAGAGAGAGAGACAGAGACAGAGACAGAGAGAGAGACAGAGACAGAGACAGAGAGACAGAGACAGAGAGAGAGAGAGAGAGAGAAAGACAGAGAGCTAGAGAGAGAGAGACAGAGAGCGAGAGAGACAGAGAGAGAGAGAGAGAGACAGAGAAAGACAGAGAGAGAGAAAGAGAGAGAGCTAGAGAGAGAGAGAGCGCTAGAGAGAGAGAAAGAGAGAGAGAGAAAGAGAGTGTGAGAGAGAGAGAGAGAGAGAGCCTGGGGCTCTGTTCACAAACACAAACACACCCCACAGAGCCCCAGGACAGCAGCACAATTAGACCCAACCAAATCATGAGAAAACAAAAAGATAATTACTTGACACATTGGAAAGAATTAACAAAAAAACAGAGCAAACTAGAATGCTATTTGGCCCTAAACAGAGAGTACACAGTGGCACAATACCTGACCACTGTGACTGACCCAAACTTAAGGAAAGCTTTGACTATGTACAGACTCAGTGAGCATAGCCTTGCTATTGAGAAAGGCCGCCGTAGGCAGACTTGGCTCTCAAGAGAAGACAGGCTATGTGCTCACTGCCCACAAAATGAGGTGGAAACTGAGCTACACTTCCTAACCTCCTGCCCAGTGTATGACCATATTAGAGAGACATATTTCCCTCAGATAACATAGATCCACAAAGAATTCGAAAACAAATCCAATTTTGATAAACTCCCATAAATACTGGGTGAAAATCCACAGTGTGCCATCACAGCAGCAAGATTTGTGACCTGTTGCAACCAGTGAAGAACAAACATCATTGTAAATACAACCCATATTTATGCTTACTTATTTTATCTTGTGTCCTTTAACCATTTGTACATTGTTAAAACACTGTATATATATAATATGACATTTGTAATGTCTTTATTGTTTTGTAACTTCTGTATGTGTAATGTTTACTGTTAATTTTTATTGTTTATTTCACTTTTGTATATTATCTACCTCACTTGCTTTGGCAATGTTAACACATGTTTCCCATGCCAATAAAGCCCCTTAAATTGAATTGAGACAGAGAGAGAGAGAGAGAGAGAGAGCGAGAGAGAGAAAGCACAGAACACTTCCCTCTTCACGATGAGTGGGCATCAGTATGGAACACAAATACTTATTCATCATCAATGGTTGTCAACAACATCTATACCTCTCTATCTATGTCTATACTCACTACCTCTCCATCTATATATACTCACTACCTCTCTATCTATATATATATACTCACTACCTCTCCATCTATACTCACTACCTCTCCATCTATGTCTATACTCACTACCTCTCCATCTATGTCTATACTCACTACCTCTCCATCTATATATATACTCACTACCTCTCCATCTATATATATACTCACTACCTCTCCATCTATGTCTATACTCACTACGTCTCCATCTATGTATATACTCACTACCTCTCCATCTATGTATATACTCACTACCTCTCCATGTATATATATACTCACTACCTCTCCATCTATGTATATACTCACTACCTCTCCATCTATATATATACTCACTACCTCTCCATGTATATATATACTCACTACCTCTCCATCTATGTATATACTCACTACCTCTCCATCTATATATACTCACTACCTCTCCATCTATACTCACTACCTCTCCATCTATGTATATACTCACTACCTCTCCATCTATATATATACTCACTACCTCTCCATCTATATATACTCACTACCTCTCCATCTATGTATATACTCACTACGTCTCCATCTATATATATACTCACTACCTCTCCATCTATACTCACTACCTCTCCATCTATGTATATACTCACTACCTCTCCATCTATATATATACTCACTACCTCTCCATCTATGTATATACTCACTACGTCTCCATCTATATATATACTCACTACCTCTCCATCTATACTCACTACCTCTCCATCTATGTATATACTCACTACCTCTCCATCTATACTCACTACCTCTCCATCTATGTATATACTCACTACCTCTCCATCTATACTCACTACCTCTCCATCTATGTATATACTCACTACCTCTCCATCTATATATATACTCACTACCTCTCCATCTATATATATACTCACTACCTCTCCATCTATATATACTCACTACCTCTCCATCTATACTCACTACCTCTCCATGTATATATACTCACTACCTCTCCATCTATATATATACTCACTACCTCTCCATCTATATATATACTCACTACCTCTCCATGTATATATATACTCACTACCTCTCCATCTATATATATACTCACTACCTCTCCATCTATATATATACTCACTACCTCTCCATCTATATATATACTCACTACCTCTCCATGTATATATATACTCACTACCTCTCCATGTATATATATACTCACTACCTCTCCATCTATATATATACTCACTACCTCTCCATCTATATATATACTCACTACCTCTCCATCTATGTATATACTCACTACCTCTCCATCTATATATATACTCACTACCTCTCCATCTATATATACTCACTACCTCTCCATCTATATATATACTCACTACCTCTCCATCTATATATACTCACTACCTCTCCATCTATATACAGTGCCTTGCGAAAGTATTCGGCCCCCTTGAACTTTGCGACCTTTTGCCACATTTCAGGCTTCAAACATAAAGATATAAAACTGTATTTTTTTGTGAAGAATCAACAACAAGTGGGACACAATCATGAAGTGGAACGACATTTATTGGATATTTCAAACTTTTTTAACAAATCAAAAACTGAAAAATTGGGCGTGCAAAATTATTCAGCCCCTTTAAGTTAATACTTTGCAGCGCCACCTTTTGCTGCGATTACAGCTGTAAGTCGCTTGCGGTATGTCTCTATCAGTTTTGCACATCGAGAGACTGACATTTTTTCCCATTCCTCCTTGCAAAACAGCTCGAGCTCAGTGAGGTTGGATGGAGAGCATTTGTGAACAGCAGTTTTCAGTTCTTTCCACATATTCTCGATTGGATTCAGGTCTGGACTTTGACTTGGCCATTCTATCACCTGGATATGTTTATTTTTGAACCATTCCATTGTAGATTTTGCTTTATGTTTTGGATCATTGTCTTGTTGGAAGAAAAATCTCCGTCTCAGTCTCAGGTCTTTTGCAGACTCCATCAGGTTTTCTTCCAGAATGGTCCTGTATTTGGCTCCATCCATCTTCCCATCAATTTTAACCATCTTCCCTGTCCCTGCTGAAGAAAAGCAGGCCCAAACCATGATGCTGCCACCACCATGTTTGACAGTGGGGATGGTGTGTTCAGCTGTGTTGCTTTTACGCCAAACATAACGTTTTGCATTGTTGCCAAAAAGTTCAATTTTGGTTTCATCTGACCAGAGCACCTTCTTCCACATGTTTGGTGTGTCTCCCAGGTGGCTTGTGGCAAACTTTAAACGACACTTTTTATGGATATCTTTAAGAAATGGCTTTCTTCTTGCCACTCTTCCATAAAGGCCAGATTTGTGCAATATACGACTGATTGTTGTCCTATGGACAGAGTCTCCCACCTCAGCTGTAGATCTCTGCAGTTCATCCAGAGTGATCATGGGCCTCTTGGCTGCATCTCTGATCAGTCTTCTCCTTGTATGAGCTGAAAGTTTAGAGGGACGGCCAGGTCTTGGTAGATTTGCAGTGGTCTGATACTCCTTCCATTTCAATATTATCGCTTGCACAGTGCTCCTTGGGATGTTTAAAGCTTGGGAAATATTTTTGTATCCAAATCCGGCTTTAAACTTCTTCACAACAGTATCTCGGACCTGCCTGGTGTGTTCCTTGTTCTTCATGATGCTCTCTGCGCTTTTAACGGACCTCTGAGACTATCACAGTGCAGGTGCATTTATACGGAGACTTGATTACACACAGGTGGATTGTATTTATCATCATCAGTCATTTAGGTCAACATTGGATCATTCAGAGATCCTCACTGAACTTCTGGAGAGAGTTTGCTGCACTGAAAGTAAAGGGGCTGAATAATTTTGCACGCCCAATATTTCAGTTTTTGATTTGTTAAAAAAGTTTGAATATCCAATAATGTCGTTCCACTTCATGATTGTGTCCCACTTGTTGTTGATTCTTCACAAAAAAATACAGTTTTATATCTTTATGTTTGAAGCCTGAAATGTGGCAAAAGGTCGAAAAGTTCAAGGGGGCGAAAACTTTCGCAAGGCACTGTATATACTCACTACCTCTCCATCTATATATACTCACTACCTCTCCATCTATATATATACTCACTACCTCTCCATCTATATATATCCTCACTACCTCTCCATCTATGTATATACTCACTACCTCTCCATCTATATATACTCACTACCTCTCCATCTATATATACTCACTACCTCTCCATCTATATATACTCACTACCTCTCCATCTATATATACTCACTACCTCTCCATCTATGTCTATACTCACTACCTTTCCATCTATGTCTTTACTCACTACCTCTCCATCTATGTCTATACTCACTACCTCTCCATCTATATATACTCACTACCTCTCCATCTATATATATACTCACTACCTCTCCATCTATATATACTCACTACCTCTCCATCTATATATACTCACTACCTCTCCATCTATGTCTATACTCACTACCTTTCCATCTATGTCTTTACTCACTACCTCTCCATGTATATATATACTCACTACCTCTCCATCTATATATATACTCACTACCTCTCCATCTATATATATACTCACTACCTCTCCATCTATATATACTCACTACCTCTCCATCTATATATACTCACTACCTCTCCATCTATGTATATACTCACTACCTCTCCATCTATATATATACTCACTACCTCTCCATCTATATATACTCACTACCTCTCCATCTATATATATATACTTACTACCTCTCCATCTATGTCTATACTCACTACCTCTCCATCTATATATATACTCTCCATCTATATATATACTCACTACCTCTCCATCTATGTCTATACACACTACCTCTCCATCTATATATACTCACTACCTCTCCATCTATATATATACTCACTACCTCTCCATCTATATATATACTCACTACCTCTCCATCTATGTATATACTCACTACCTCTCCATCTATATATATACTCACTACCTCTCCATCTATATATATACTCACTACCTCTCCATCTATATATATACTCACTACCTCTCCATCTATATATACTCACTACCTCTCCATCTATATATATACTCACTACCTCTCCATCTATATATACTCACTACCTCTCCATCTATATATATACTCACTACCTCTCCATCTATATATACTCACTACCTCTCCATCTATATATATACTCACTACCTCTCCATCTATATATATACTCACTACCTCTCCATCTATATATATACTCACTACCTCTCCATCTATATATACTCACTACCTCTCCATCTATATATATACTCACTACCTCTCCATCTATATATATACTCACTACCTCTCCATCTATGTCTATACACACTACCTCTCCATCTATATATACTCACTACCTCTCCATCTATATATATACTCACTACCTCTCCATCTATATATATACTCTCCATCTATATATATACTCACTACCTCTCCATCTATGTCTATACACACTACCTCTCCATCTATATATACTCACTACCTCTCCATCTATATATATACTCACTACCTCTCCATCTATATATATATACTCACTACCTCTCCATCTATGTATATACTCACTACCTCTCCATCTATATATATACTCACTACCTCTCCATCTATATATATACTCACTACCTCTCCATCTATGTATATACACACTACCTCTCCATCTATATATACTCACTACCTCTCCATCTATGTCTATACACACTACCTCTCCATCTATATATACTCACTACCTCTCCATCTATATATATACTCACTACCTCTCCATCTATATATATACTCACTACCTCTCTATCTATGTCTATACTCACTACCTCTCCATCTATATATACTCACTACCTCTCCATCTATGAATATACTCACTACCTCTCCATCTATATATATAATCACTACCTCTCCATCTATATATACTCACTACCTCTCCATCTATGTATACTCACTACCTCTCCATCTATGTCTATACTCACAACCTCTCCATCTATATATACTCACTACCTCTCCATCTATATCTATACTCACTACCTCTCCATCTATATATATACTCACTACCTCTCCATGTATATATATACTCACTACCTCTCCATGTATATATATACTCACTACCTCTCCATCTATATATATACTCACTACCTCTCAATCTATGTCTATAATCACTACCTCTCCATCTATGTATATACTCACTACCTCTCCATCTATGTATATACTCACTACCTCTCCATGTATATATACTCACTACCTCTCCATCTATATATATACTCACTACCTCTCCATGTATATATATACTCACTACCTCTCCATCTATGTATATACTCACTACCTCTCCATCTATATATATACTCACTACCTCTCTATCTATGTATATACTCACTACCTCTCCATGTATATATATACTCACTACCTCTCCATGTATATATATACTCACTACCTCCCCATCTATGTATATACTCACTACCTCTCCATGTATATATATACTCACTACCTCTCCATGTATATATATACTCACTACCTCTCCATCTATATATATACTCACTACCTCTCCATGTATATATATACTCACTACCTCTCCATCTATGTATATACTCACTACCTCTCCATCTATGTATATACTCACTACCTCTCCATCTATATATATACTCACTACCTCTTCATGTATATATATACTCACTACCTCTCCATGTATATATATACTCACTACCTCTCCATGTATATATATACTCACTACCTCTCCATCTATATATATACTCACTACCTCTCCATGTATATATATACTCACTACCTCTCCATCTATGTATATACTCACTACCTCTCCATCTATATATATACTCACTACCTCTTCATGTATATATATACTCACTACCTCTCCATGTATATATATACTCACTACCTCTCCATGTATATATATACTCACTACCTCTCCATCTATATATACTCACTACCTCTTCATGTATATATATACTCACTACCTCTTCATGTATATATATACTCACTACCTCTCCATGTATATATATACTCACTACCTCTCCATCTATATATATACTCACTACCTCTCCATGTATATATATACTCACTACCTCTCCATCTATGTATATACTCACTACCTCTCCATCTATGTATATACTCACTACCTCTCCATCTATATATATACTCACTACCTCTCCATCTATATATATACTCACTACCTCTCCATCTATATATATACTCACTACCTCTCCATCTATATATATACTCACTACCTCTCCATCTATATATATACTCACTACCTCTCCATGTATATATACTCACTACCTCTCCATCTATATATATACTCACTACCTCTCCATCTATATATATACTCACTACCTCTCCATGTATATATACTCACTACCTCTCCATCTATGTATATACTCACTACCTCTCCATCTATATATATACTCACTACCTCTCCATCTATGTATATACTCACTACCTCTCCATCTATATATATACTCACTACCTCTCCATGTATATATATACTCACTACCTCTCAATCTATATATATACTCACTACCTCTTCATGTATATATATACTCACTACCTCTCCATGTATATATATACTCACTACCTCTCCATCTATATATATACTCACTACCTCTCCATCTATGTATATACTCACTACCTCTCCATCTATATATATACTCACTACCTCTCCATCTATATATACTCACTACCTCTCCATCTATGTCTTCAATGTCATCATTAAACATTTCCACCAACACCATGTGTATTATAAATCATATATATATATATCTGGTCCAAGCAATCATCTCAATGCAGCCAGTCCATCATTGTCATCTATGTATCATTGTCATCTATGTATCTTTGTCATCTATGTATCTTTGTCATCTATGTGTATCTTTGTTATCTATGTATCATTGTCATCTATGTATCATTGTCATCTATGTGTCATTGTCATCTATGTATCATTGTTATCTATGTGTCATTGTCATCTATGTGTCATTGTTATCTATGTGTCATTGTCATCTATGTGTCATTGTCATCTATGTATCATTGTCATCTACGTGTCATTGTCATCTATGTAAAGACATATTAGCATGTGTGAAAGCAAAGGCTGTGACACAGATATCCAATTACTTAGATTCTATACGTGATTCTGTGGGCTGTGACAAGTTAAGTGTTGGAATGTCGGAATCATGACGACAGAACAATGTAATAGATTATATTCAGGAATAGAATGTTATACGAAGGGTGTGTTGTCTTCTACAGAGTCTGTCACACATTAACATGTATTAACATCTAACAGTGTCTGAAATCAGCATGTGGTCTATCCACCTCCTACACAGAAAACACAAGGGGGAAATGGCTTTTTGCAGGCGCTGTCAAAGGGAAATGGAAAGTCAGTGGGACATGGGTTAATCCTTAATTGGTGCAGGGCAAGTTAACTAGATGAGTTAACCAACTCAGTTAACTGTTGTACAAAAGAGCAGTGGTGAAGTCAGAGCACGAGACAAGGAGAGGGTGTCAACAATGAAGTGAAGATCAGGTTTAAACTACACTAGATTGAGGATTGTAGTTAAGACTGTTCTTGGATTTCAGTCCTTGTTAAAATATTTAATTTATCTGACAGGAAAGGAAAAGTTAAGGGTGTCGGCTTCTTCTTTGACAGGATGTGCTCAAGGGGTTTCTCTCTCAACGCCCTCATTCACTGAGAGAGAGAGAGAGAGAGAAAGAGAGAGAGAGAGAGAGAGAGAGAGAGAGAGAGAGAGAGAGAGAGAGGATTAAAGAACTGATTAAATGTGGGAGGGAAAGAGAAAAAAGCTGATGAAACGAGTGGGAGTGACAAATAGAGAGGAAGAGAGAACGAGACATATATATATATATAGAGAGAGAAAGAGCTGAGGAGGTAGAGAATGAGAAAAAAAGAAACAGAGCTTAGGGAATGAGGGAGAGAATAATGGGGGGTGCAGATAGAGAGAGAAATTAAACGAGGGAGAGATAAAGAGAGAAATTAAACGAGGGAGAGACAGAGCGAGAGAAAGAGCTAAGGAAATGCATCACAAGCACTGCTGCAAAAACCAGTCTCATTCTTCAACACCGCAACAGTGCTCCCTGGTCGTCCAATCATTTACCTTCATTTACCCTCATGTTCTCCTTTTTATCACTCTCCATTCCTCATCTCTCTCTATGACACACACACACACACACACACACACACACACACACACACACACACACACACACACACACTTCTCTCCCTGTTTTCTTAATATTGGCTTGTTTGTCACCTCTCAGTCTTCTAGCCCAGGAACGTTTTGTTATGTTGTGTTAGTGTGTGTCTGTGTGTGTGTGTGTGTGTGTGTGTAACAGTTTGACATTTGGGTTTTGATGCCTGGGCTCAAGCTGAAGCAGCTGTCACTGTCACGCCCTGGTCAAAGTATTTTGTGTTTATCTTCATTTATTTGGTCAGGCCAGGGTGTGGCATGGGTTTTTGTATGTGGTGTGTTTGTATTGGGATAGTAGCTTAGTGGGGTGTTCTAGCTAAGTCTATGGCCGTCTGAAGTGGTTCTCAATCAGAGGCAGGTGTTTATCGTTGTCTCTGATTGGGAACCATATTTAGGCAG
The DNA here is from genome assembly GCF_057628025.1 of Oncorhynchus mykiss. Lineage (NCBI taxonomy): Eukaryota > Metazoa > Chordata > Actinopteri > Salmoniformes > Salmonidae > Oncorhynchus > Oncorhynchus mykiss. The sequence goes on along the minus strand of NC_143034.1, from coordinate 18,309,684 downwards.
CCATATTCTTTGAGTGTTTCGTGGGTGATTGTCCTTAGTGTCCTTGTAACTGTCTTGAGTTAGTTTGCACCAGTTTAGGCTGTTTCGGTTTTCACGTTACGTTTATTGTTTTTGTATTGATTCGTGTTTATGTTGTTTTATTAAACATGAATCTCAATAGCCACGCCGCATTTTGGTCCGACTCTCCTTCTACCGAAGAAAACCGTTACAGTCACTGCCAGTGCAACAACCTGCCAGAGCAAGTGTGCGTGAGTTGTATGTCTCCGTGTGTGTGTGAGTTCTGTGTCTCCATGTGTGCGTGTGTGTGTGTGTGACGTCAGGGAGACTACAGGCAAGGTTTCCCTCTATCTATCTCCGTGACTGAGCCACTGGAGCAAATATACAACACGCATCTCCACAGCCACCTACCTATCCAGCCTGATCACTAGAAACAGACGGCAATTTCAGACGTTTGAAAAGGCTCTGAGAAAGTTGATAAATGCCTTCCTCTGTGCTTCTTACAAAAGAAGACAAACAGTTGCCCGGCTCTGGATACTGGATCCAGAGCACGCTTCTTAGACCACTGGATACAACCTCATGATGCTGGATCCAGAGCACGCTTCTTAGACAACTGGATACAACCTCATGATGCTGGATCCAGAGCACGCTTCTTAGACCACTGGATACAACCTCATGATGCTGGATCCAGAGCACGCTTCTTAGACCACTGGCTACAACCTCATGATGCTGGATCCAGAGCACACTTCTTAGACCACTGAATTCAACCTTATGATGCTGGATCCAGAGCACGCTTCTTAGACCACTGGATACAACCTCATGATGCTGGATCCAGAGCACGCTTCTTAGACCACTGGATACAACCTCATGATGCTGGATCCAGAGCACGCTTCTTAGACCACTGGATACAACCTCATGATGCTGGATCCAGAGCACGCTTCTTAGACCACTGGCTACAACCTCATGATGCTGGATCCAGAGCACACTTCTTAGACCACTGAATTCAACCTCATGATGCTGGATCCAGAGCACGCTTCTTAGACCACTGGATACAACCTCATGATGCTGGATCCAGAGCACGCTTCTTAGACCACTGGATACAACCTCATGATGCTGGATCCAGAGCACGCTTCTTAGACCACTGGATACAACCTCATGATGCTGGATCCAGAGCACGCTTCTTAGACCACTGGATACAACCTCATGATGCTGGATCCAGAGCACGCTTCTTAGACCACTGGATACAACCTCATGATGCTGGATCCAGAGCACGCTTCTTAGACCACTGGCTACAACCTCATGATGCTGGATCCAGAGCACGCTTCTTAGACCACTGGATACAACCTCATGATGCTGGATTCAGAGCACGCTTCTTAGACCACTGGATACAACCTCATGATGCTGGATTCAGAGCACGCTTCTTAGACCACTGGATACAACCTCATGATGCAGGATCCAGAGCACGCTTCTTAGACCACTGGATACAACCTTATGATGCTGGATCCAGAGCACGCTTCTTAGACCACTGGATACAACCTTATGATGCTGGATCCAGAGCACACTTCTTAGACCACTGGATACAACCTCATGATGCTGGATTCAGAGCACGCTTCTTAGACCACTGGATACAACCTCATGATGCTGGATTCAGAGCACGCTTCTTAGACCACTGGATACAACCTTATGATGCTGGATCCAGAGCACGCTTCTTAGACCACTGGATACAACCTCATGATGCTGGATCCAGAGCACGCTTCTTAGACCACTGGATACAACCTTATGATGCTGGATCCAGAGCACGCTTCTTAGACCACTGGATACAACCTCATGATGCTGGATCCAGAGCACGCTTCTTAGACCACTGGATACAACCTCATGATGCTGGATTCAGAGCACGCTTCTTAGACCACTGGATACAACCTCATGATGCTGGATCCAGAGCACGCTTCTTAGACCACTGGATACAACCTCATTATGCTGGATTCAGAGCACGCTTCTTAGACCACTGGATACAACCTTATGATGCTGGATCCAGAGCACGCTTCTTAGACCACTGGATACAACCTCATGATGCTGGATTCAGAGCACGCTTCTTAGACCACTGGCTACAACCTCATGATGCTGGATCCAGAGCACGCTTCTTAGACCACTGGATACAACCTCATGATGCTGGATTCAGAGCACGCTTCTTAGACCACTGGATACAACCTTATGATGCTGGATCCAGAGCACGCTTCTTAGACCACTGGATACAACCTCATGATGCTGGATCCAGAGCACGCTTCTTAGACCATGCTTTGGCAAACCGTAACAAATATTGTTGATACTTGATGGTAATAGCAGGTCGTTTTTAAATGTTTTCTTTTAAGCCTTCCCCAAACCATAGCTCCATCCTTAACCACTCAGATTGAATACATAAACGTAACTCTTTGAGTTGTTTCTGTTTAACCCTGTAACCACGTGGAATTAACCCTGTAACCACGTGGAATTAATCCTGTAACCACCATAATACGTTGAATTTGGAAGGGAAACTATAAGATCTTGTTGACCCATGAACTGTCAAATCATATCTTTTCTCTGTCTCTCTCTCTCTCTCTCTCTCTCTCTCTCTCTCTCTCTCTCACTGTCTCATCTCTTTATCTCTCTCTCTCTCTCTCTCTGTCACTCTCTCCTCTCTTTATCTCAGTCTCTCTCTGTCACTGTCTCTCCTCTCTTTATCTCAGTCTCTCTCTCTCTCTCTCCTACTCACTCTCTCTGTCACTGTCTCTCCTCTCTTTATCTCAGTCTCTCTCACACACAAACACTAAAATGAATCCCTTTTGCATACTTTCCCTCGCTCCTCCTCTCCCCTGAGACCCTCGCTCCTCCTCTCCCCTGAGACCCTGCCGTGTCTCTATCACAATTTTCCTGATACATCTACCGTGGCCACATTATTATTAATTTAGACTAACAACATCTCAGTGGACCTGACAAATACTGACCCTATCTCTCCTGAACCAATCACACTCACTAGACAAGAAGGGACCTGCCACATAGTGACCCCATCTCTCCTGAACCAATCACACTCACTAGACAAGAGGGGACCTGCCACATAGTGACCCCATCTCTCCTGAACCAGTCACACTCACTAGACAAGAGGGGACCTGCCACATAGTGACCCCATCTCTCCTGAACCAGTCACACTCACTAGACAAGAGGGGACCTGCCACATAGTGACCCCATCTCTCCTGAACCAGTCACACTCACTAGACAAGAGGGGACCTGCCACATAGTGACCCCATCTCTCCTGAACCAATCACACTATCTAGACAAGAGGGGACCTGCCACATAGTGACCCCATCTCTCCTGAACCAGTCACACTCACTAGACAAGAGGGGACCTGCCACATAGTGACCCCATCTCTCCTGAACCAGTCACACTCACTAGACAAGAGGGGACCTGCCACATAGTGACCCCATCTCTCCTGAACCAGTCACACTCACTAGACAAGAGGGGACCTGTCACATTGTGACCCCATCTCTCCTGAACCAGTCACACTCACTAGACAAGAGGGGACCTGCCACATAGTGACCCCATCTCTCCTGAACCAGTCACACTCACTAGACAAGAGGGGACCTGCCACATAGTGACCCCATCCCTTCAGTCGCCTTTCCTCCGCATATCATTATGAGTCATCACCTCATCACCCATGACCAGAATGTACTTTAAAGAAACTCCACGTTTATTACTGTAGTGAAGATGCTGCTGTATCTAGCAGGCTGACACACACACACACACACACACACACACACACACACACACACACACACACACAGGCAGGCAAGAAGGCAGACACATAAAAGCATGCAAGCACAAACACACTGTGTTTCACACACAGAATCACACACGCACACAAAGGCATGCAAGCACACACACATTCACACCAAAGGTCCAATTGTCACACTTTATGTGTGTGTGTGTCATTAATTCAGTGTGTGGGGCAGTAAATACGATGTGTATACTTATGTCAAGAGTGAGGTGTTAGCCTGTGCTACAGAGGTCAAAACACACTATTCACTGCAGAATTGTGAGAGAGTTTTTATTTAATCAGTTGTGAGATAGAGGACAGTAGGGGATGGTTATGTTGCGCTGTCCGCCTCCCCCTTCCTCCCGATACATACACCTTAGCCAAATACATTTAAACTCAGTTTTTCACAATTCCTGACATTTAATCTTAGTAAAAATTCACTGTCAGTTAGGATCACCACTTTATTTTAAGAATGTGAAATGTCAGAATAATAGTAGAGAGAATGATTTATTTCAGCTTTTATTTCTTTCATCAGAAGTTCAGAAGTTTACATACACTAAATTAGTATTTGGTAGCATTGCCTTTAAATTGCATAACTTGGGTCAAACGTTTCGGGTCGCCTTCCACAAGTTTCCCACAATAAGTTGGGTGAATTTTGGCCCATTCCTCCTGAAAGAGCTGGTGTAACTGAGTCAGGTTTGTAGGCCTCCTTGCTCGCACATGCTTTTTCAGTTCTGCCCACCAATTTTCTATAGGATTGAGGTCAGGGCTTTGTGATGGCCACTCCAATACCTTGACTTTGTTGTCCTGAAGCCAATTTGCCACAACTTCGGAACTATACTTGAGGTCATTGTCCATTTGGAAGACCCATTTGTGACCAAGCTTTAACTTCCTGACTGATGGCTTGAGATGTTGCTTCAATATATCCACATAATTGTCCTACCTCATGATGCCATCTATTTTGTGAAGTGCACCAGTCCCTCCTGCAGCAAATCACCCCCACAACATGATGCTGCCACCCCCGTGCTTCACGATTGTGATTGTGTTCTTCAGCTTGCAAGCCTCCCACTTTTTCCTCCAAACAGTTATTTATTTATTTTATTTCACCTTTATTTAACCAGGTAGGCAAGTTGAGAACAAGTTCTCATTTACAATTGCGACCTGGCCAAGATAAAGCAAAGCAGTTCGACACATATAACAACACAGAGTTACACATGGAGTAAATCAAACATACAGTCAATAATACAGTATAAACAAGTCTATATACGATGTGAGCAAATGAGGTGAGATAAGGGAGGTAAAGGCAAAAAATGGCCATGGTGGCAAAGTAAATACAATATAGCAAGTAAAACACTGGAATGGTAGATTTGCAGTGGAAGAATGTGCAAAGTAGAGAATATAAATAATGGGGTGCAAAGGAGCAAAATAAATTAATTAATTAAATACAGTAGGGAAAGAGGTAGTTGTTTGGGCTAAATTATAGGTGGGCTATGTACAGGTGCAGTAATCTGTGAGCTGCTCTGACAATTGGTGCTTAAAGCTAGTGAGGGAGATAAGTGTTTCCAGTTTCAGAGATTTTTGTAGTTCGTTCCAGTCATTGGCAGCAGAGGAAGGGAAGGGGAGGCGGCCAAAGAAAGAATTGGTTTTGGGGGTGACTAGAGAGATATACCTGCTGGAGTGTGTGCTACAGGTGGGAGATGCTATGGTGACCAGCGAGCTGAGATAAGGGGGGACCTTACCTAGCAGGGTCTTGTAGATGACATGGAGCCAGTGGGTTTGGCGACGAGTATGAAGCGAGGGCCAGCCAACGAGAGCGTACAGGTTGCAATGGTGGGTAGAATATGGGGCTTTGGTGACAAAATGGATTGCACTGTGATAGACTGCATCCAATTTGTTGAGTAGGGTATTGGAGGCTATTTTGTAAATGACATCGCCAAAGTTGAGGATTGGTAGGATGGTCAGTTTTACAAGGGTATGTTTGGCAGCATGAGTGAAGGATGCTTTGTTGCGAAATAGGAAGCCAATTCTAGATTTAACTTTGGATTGGAGATGTTTGATATGGGTCTGGAAGGAGAGTTTACAGTCTAACCAGACACCTAAGTATTTGTAGTTGTCCATGTATTCTAAGTCAGAGCCGTCCAGAGTAGTGATGCTGGACAGGCGGGCAGGTGCAGGTAGCGATCAGTTGAAGAGCATGCATTTAGTTTTACTTGTATTTAAGAGCAATTGGAGGCCACGGAAGGAGAGTTGTATGGCATTGAAGCTTGCCTGAAGGGTTGTTAACACAGTGACCAAAGAAGGGCCAGAAGTATACAGAATGGTGTCGTCTGCATAGAGGTGGATCAGAGACTCACCAGCAGCAAGAGCGACCTCATTGATGTATACAGAGAAGAGAGTCGGTCCAAGAATTGAACCCTGTGGCACCTCCATAGAGACTGCCAGTGGTCCGGACAGCAGACCCTCCGATTTGACACACTGAACTCTATCAGAGAAGTAGTTGGTGAACCAGGCGAGGCAGTCATTTGAGAAACCAAGGCTGTCGAGTCTGCCGATGAGGATGTGGTGATTGACAGAGTCAAAAGCCTTGGCCAGATCAATGAATACGGCTGCACAGTAATGTTTCTTATCGATGGCGGTTAAGATATCATTTAGGACCTTGAGCGTGGCTGAGGTGCACCCATGACCAGCTCTGAAACCAGATTGCATAGCAGAGAAGGTATGGTGAGATTCGAAATGGTCGGTAATCTGTTTGTTGACTTGGCTTTCGAAGACCTTAGAAAGGCATGGTAGGATAGATATAGGTCTGTAGCAGTTTGGGTTAAGAGTGTCCCCCCCTTTAAAGAGGGGGATGACCGCAGCTGCTTTCCAATCTTTGGGAATCTCAGACGACACGAAAGAGAGGTTGAACAGGCTAGTAATAGGGGTGGCAACAATTTCGGCAGATCATTTTAGAAAGAAAGGGTCCAGATTGTCTATCCCGGCTGATTTGCTGATTTGTAAACATAACGATGGTCATTATGGCCAAACAGTTCAATTTTTGTTTCATCAGACCAGAGGACATTTCTCCAAAAAGTACAATCTTTGTCCCCATGTGCAGTTGCAAATCGCAGTCTGGCTTCTTCCTTGCTGAGTGACCTTTCAGGTAATGTCGATATAGGACTTGTTTTACTGTGGATATAGATACTTTTGTACCTGTTTCCTCCAGCATCTTCACAAGGTCCTTTGCTGTTGTTCTGGGCTTGATTTGCAATTTTCGCACCAAAGTACGTTCATCTCTAGGAGACAGAACACGTCTCCTTCTTGAGCGGTATGATGGCTGCATGGTCCCATGGTGTTTATACTTGCATACTATTGTTTGTACAGATGAGCGTGGTACCTTCAAATGTTTGGAAATTGCTCCCAAGGAGGAACCAGACTTGTGGAGGTCTACACATTTTTTTCTGAGGTCTTTGGGTGATTTCTTTTGATTTTCCCATGATGTCAAGAAAAGAGGCACTTAGTTTGAAGGTAGGCCTTGAAATACATCCACAGCTACACCTCCATTTGACTCAAATGATGTCAGTTAGCCAATCAGAAGCTTCTAAAGCCATGACATAATTTTCTGGAATTTTCCAAGCTGTTTAAAGGCACAGTCAACTTAGTGTATGTAAAATTCTGACCCACTGGAATTGTGATACAGTGAATTATAAGTGAAAACATCTGTCTGTAAACAAGTGTTGGAAAAATGACTTCTGTCATGCACAAAGTAGATGTTCTAACCGACTTGTCAAAACTATAATTTGTTAACAAGAAATGTGTGGAGTGGTTGAAAAACAAGTTTTAATGACTCCAAACTAAGTTTATGTAAACTTCCGACTTCAACTGTACACCTTTTACAGGTGACCTTTTTGTACAGATCAAATTCATCAACATTCACTTCAACGTTGTTGACAAAGCTATAGACACTATGACCCCAATGTACTGGAACTTTAAACCATATCATAGCCCTAACTCCAAAGGATAACGTTGAAATACATTGATTTTGCAGGCACTGTAGCTACACACCAACTGACTAATGAAGTAAGTGAGTAATGAAACAGAATGACATAGAGGTCAAACTTCATTTAATTTTTCTTATCATCATGACACTCGCAGAGTGGTGGCTGTCGTCTTGGATTTAAATTGGAAAAGTCTCAGGAGGGGGTGAGGAAAGTCAAAGAGCCCTCAAATTCAACTCTGGACCTCGAAGCCAGTACCATTTTTTAAAATTCTTCCCCAGGGACTGATTTAGACCTGGGACACCAGGTGGGTGATTCCCCTCTGATCAGGGACTGATTTAGACCTGGGACACCAGGTGGGTGATTCCCCTCTGATCAGGGACTGATTTAGACCTGGGACACCAGGCGGTTACATTTAATTATCAGGTAGAACAGAAAAAGCAGCAGGCTCCAGACCTCATAGATTAAGAGTTGACATAGACCATTACAATATAGTACAGGGTAGTGAAACAGCCAGTCTTCATTTACTTGACTTGGATTGTGTGAGAGTCAGTGACTTCCACCGAGGTTGTTCCCTCTCCTTGTTTGGGCGGTGTTCGGCGGTCGACGTCACCGGCTTTCTAGCTGCCACCGATCCATGTTTCATTTTGCCTTTTGTTTTGTCTGTTTTACACACCTGGTTCCCATCTCATGATTATGTTCCTTATTTAACCCTCTGGTTTCCCTTTCTGTTTTGTCGTGATTGTCTTTCGTATGTTGGAGTTCGTATCCTGTTTGGTCTTTGTTTTATAATGGGATTTTTGTTCCGTTCTCGGATCGAGTAAATACAGTGGTTTTACTCTTACCTGTGTATGAGCCTGACTCCTTCGCTATCCTCTAGATAGACTCTGACAGTGATTACATCATGTCATTCATGCTACACTCTTGGACATGATTACGATACATTAAAGGCCCTGCATCTTAATCGTTCTTGTGAGTATTTAATGTTTCTGAGAGACTCTCAAATGCAATCGGTGTAGGGTCTGTGTGTGTGTGTGTGAGAGAGAGAGAGACAGAGAGAGAGACAGGAGAGAGAGTACTGCACTAAATAGGGAATAGAGTGCCAGTGAGGAACATGATTTAGTCACGGTCAGTGTGAGATACATTCTCTTAGCCTATCACACGTTAGTTACCATAGAGACCGGCTTGACTTCCCTCACCCCCGGCTGAGGCTTTGACAACTTAAATCCAAAATGGCAGCCACCACTCTGCGAGTGTCATGATGATAAGAAAGATGAAATGAAGTTTGACCTTTCCTAGACTCTGTGAGGAGCGGAGAGAGTGTGAACAGGGGATTTTCTTCCAGGAAGAACGTTATTGAAAATCAAAATGAAAAGTTCGTGGCCTATAGCCACCCGCGTGGATTATAGCTCCTTGAAGAGAGATTTCTACATCCGAGAGGTTTGATTCTACTGTGCATAACAGAACAAGATCATCCCAACTGTAATGCCACGGTCACATCATAAGCACACTTCAACACATAGCAAGGCTATATAGGTCTTCCTCCCATTCTGTTCTGTTTGACTCTACATACAGTGCCATGCGAAAGTATTCACCCCTCTTGGCGTTGTTTCTATTTTGTTGCAATACAACCTGTAATTTAAGTGGATTTTTATTTGGATTTCACTGAATGGACGTAGACAAAATAGTCCAAATAAAAACAGAAAAGTGGTGCGTGCATATGTATTCACCCCCTTTACTATGAAGCCCCTAAATAAGATCTGGTGCAACCAATTACTGCCAGAAGTCACATAATGAGTTAAATAAAGTCCACCTGTGTGCAATCTAAGTGTCACATGATCTCAGAATGTATTCACCTGCTCTGAAAGGCCCCAGAGTCTGCAGCACCACTAAACAAGTGGCACAATGAAGACCAAGGAGCTCTCCAAACAGGTCAGGGACAAAGTTGTGGAGAAGTACAGATCAGGGTTGGGTTATAAAAAAATATCAGAAACGTTGAACATCCCACGGAGCACCATTAAATAAAACATTTTATCATGGAAAGAATATGGCACCACAACAAACAGGCCAAGAGAGGGCCGCCCGCCAAAACTCACGGACCAGACAAGGAGGACATTAATCAGAGAGGCAACAAAGAGACCAAAGATAACCCTGAAGGAGCTGCAAAGCTCCACAGTGGAGATTGGAGTATCTGTCCATAGGACCACTTTACAGGGCGGCGCTTTACGGGAGTGGGGCCAGAAAAAAGCCATTGCTTAACGAAAAAAATAAGCAAACACGTTTGGTGTTCGCCAAAAGGCATGTGGGAGACTCCCCAAACATATGGAAGAAGGTACTCTGGTCAGATGAGACTAAAATTGAGCTTTTTGGCCATCAAGGTAAATGCTATGTCTGGCGCAAACTGAACATCTATCATCACCCCAAGAACACCACCATTTTGGAGCAGTTTTGCCTTGAAGAATTGGCAAAAATCAAAAATCCCAGTGGCTAGATGTGCCACGCTTATAGAGACATACCCCAAGAGACTTGCAGCTGTAATTGCTGCAAATGGTGGCTCTACAAAGTATTGACTTTGGGGGGGGGGGGGGGGGGGGTGAATAGTTATGCACGCTCAAGTTTTCTTGTTTGTTTCACAATAAAAAATATTTTGCATCTTCAAAGTGGTGGGAATTTTGTGTAAATCAAATGATACAACCCCCCCCCCCCCCCAAATACATTTTTATTTCAGGTTGTATGGCAACAAAATAGGAAAAATGCCATGAGGGTGAATAATTTCACAAGCCACAGTACATCAGGAGCAACACCATCCCCATGTAACGCTCTAAGAATGTCAGAATTAAGCAACAAGGCCTGAGGGGCTGTGGTATATTGGCCATAGACCACAAATCCCCAAGGTGTCTTATTGCTATTATAAACTGGTTACCAACAGAACTAGAGCAGTAAAAATACATGTTTTATCATACCCGTGGTATACAGTCTGATTTACCGCGGCTGTCAGTCAATCAGCATTCAGGGATCAACCCACCCAGTTCATCATTATTGAACATATGTGGCAAGGCTATATAGATTCCTTCCCCACCCCACGATCACCATCACCATCCCTTCAGTTCATCTTTTGTTTAAAATGAAAATTAGAAGTCAAACGTTTTCATTCCCTATTAGAATATACAGTATACTGTATAAATAGAACCTGACTCATTGAGTTATCTTACTGTAACAGATGGTATAGCAGTCAGTGGATGATTCTTGTGTTTTCCGTGTCTTTGGGTCTCTTTAGGTCTTGACTCGGATCTGCTGTTGCTGCTTTTGAAGGCCGACGTCCAATTACTCATGGAAACACCTTCCTTAACATATGTTTAGACATTTGTGCCTGTGCTTTGAATGAATGTGTGATCTGTGTATGCATGCAACACACAATACACATGACAAATACACTGCTAATAAACACCCATTGAAACTTGAGACAGTCTTTTCTCATAAACAATTTCAATGTGTTTTTTATTTTCATACAATACATTTTACAACGGAGTCAGGTACTGCAGCAAAGCTACCAGGGAAGGGTTGGTGAAGGACAACGTGGGTTTAACATTCTAGAGTTTCCTTTCTCTTCTTTCTAACATCTCTTCTGTTCTATTCCCGTGGGAGATTACCATGGTTTATATTGCCATCTGGCTTGATATTTACAATACATTTTACACATGTTCGTCATTCCATCTTTATATTTCTTCATTACTGCACAGTTTCAGTTTGGTGAACGGAAAGGAAGCGATGAAAAATACGGAGGTTGCTTTTACTGTTCAATTGTACAAAGTGATATTAAATCAGATACAGTAGGCTGTGTCACTGTTTAACTGGGGGAGGAGTCAACATTTAGGGCTCAAAATGCGTTGTGCCTTTCTAGGGAGTTTTTCCTAGCCACCGTGCTTCTACACCTGCATTGCTTGCTGTTTGGGGTTTTAGGCTGGGTTTCTGTACAGCACTTTGTGACATCTGCTGATGTAAAAAGGGCTTTATAAATACATTCGATTGATTGATTGAGGAAGTGGGAAGACAAACAAGAAGAGAAAATAGAAACAGATTTGAACAGCGAGCACAAATACCTCATACCACACATAGTAATAATGCCTGAGGTTGATCATGAGGTTTGTTGATGTTGTTAGATAGAGGTGATTGGTTGAAAAAGGTGTTATGCATATGAAGTCATTATGGAGCCCTTTCAATAAGCCTTAATACACAACCTATAGATCCTCCTTACACTAATACACCGTTTTAAATAATACAGCTTTCTCCCGTATCTCCCAAAGCAGCACAGTCAGGACCAGACACATGGATCGTGTACCTAGCCTTATGCAGTAGATCTTTATGCAAATAAACCCTTCAATATGTCATCATTCCCTAAACACAGCAGCACAGGACCAGACACATGGATCGTGTACCTAGCCTTATACAGTAGATCTTTATGCAAATATACCTTCAATATGTCATCATTCCCTAAACATAGCAGCACTGGACCAGGAATACATACAGTACAGAACATGGAGAGTGGTTATATTGTGTATGTTAATGTGTATACACCTCTCTCTCTCTCTCTCTCTCTCTCTCTCTCTCTCTCTCTCTCTCTCTCTCTCTCTCTCTCTCTCTCTCTCTCTCTCTCTCTCTCTCTCTCTCTCTCTCTCTCTCTCTCTCTCTCTCTCTCTCTCTCTCTCTCTCTCTCTCTCTCTCTCTCTCTCTCGACAATTGTCGATTGACATGATATACAGATAATATGACGTGGTACAGTCCTTCAGAGTGTAAGTAATGATAATGGTGACAATAAGATGGAAATGGAATAATGTGGTACAGTCCTTATAGGAAACTCTACTTCAACAACCTGGACAGCTGAAATGTCAATCACAATAAAAGTGAATAACATTTAGTAGTGTTGGATGAAGTGCCATCTTGGCTGCCAGGCCGTAACAGTGGAGTGTGTGTGTGGACAGGGTGCATCCACCACAAATTGTGTCTGATAAGCCAAGTGGGATTGGCTACAAGACAAAGCATGTGGCTCCAATGCACACACAGATTCATTGAAATTGCTTCTGAGCGGTTTGATTCGATTTTGCAATCCAACATGACTGGGCCAGAATCTTTCTCTCTGTCTCTCTCTCCCTCTATAGACTCGTTCCTCTGATTCCTCTTCCATACAAAAATAAATAGTTATCCAATTGTGGATGTGCCATTGACTTATCTTAGAAAAACACATTCAGATGGATTCAGGAAGATCATTAAGAGAATGGAAAGAGGAGGGGTGACAGAAATGGAGGAGTACATGGGTAGAGGAGAAGGAGAGAGGATGGGGAGGAGGAGTGATACAAACAGAGGAGTACATGGACAGAGGAGAAGGAGAGAGGATGGGAGGAGGAGTGATAGAAACAGAGGAGTACATGGGTAGAGGAGAAGGAGAGAGGATGGGGAGGAGGAGTGATAGAAACAGAGGAGTACATGGGTAGAGGAGAAGGAGAGAGGATGGGGAGGAGGGGTGAAGGGTTGAGGGGAGAAGAATAATATGTTATTTCACTCACATCTCCTTTAACACCTGTGTTACTGTAGAAACCAGAACAACCACTGTACTGCATTATCTAATGCTGCTGAGCATGCGGGTATCAGAGCAGGGTAGAAGAGGGAATATTGATGTGTCCAGCCCCTATGCCAGAGGACTGACCAAGTCAACACATTGTCCACTCAAGTTCATGGAGATGACAGTACACCTGTCATATATGATCTCACCACAGCTGTCTATCATATATGATCTCACCACACCTGTCTGTCATATATGAGCTCACCACAGCTGTCTGTCATATATGAGCTCACCACAGCTGTCTGTCATATATGATCTCACCACACCTGTCTGTCATATATGATCTCACCACACCTGTCTGTCATATATGATCTCACCACACCTGTCTGTCATATATGATCTCACCACACCTGTCTGTCATATATGATCTCACCACAGCTGTCTGTTATATATGATCTCACCACACCTGTCTGTCATATATGAGCTCAGGCTCAACCGATCATGCTCCAGGCAGCGTAGAGAATACAAAGACATCAGAACTGATAAATGATTGTATGGTGCAACAATGACTGCAATTCATTGATTATTGAATGTTATGATGGACACTGCTTTGTCGAACCAAAAACACACACAGTCTCTGCTCAACAAACTCAATCTCGAGAATCGTTTGGGGGGCAGCAGTTCGCAAATGATATTGTGCTGATCACCCTCACGGTAGTTAAGCAATGCATTCCAGCAAGAGTCGTTCACAATCTAGTCCGGTTGCAGACACAACTACACCTAATTTCAAATGTACCAATAAATCATCTGATTTGTATGCCTAGCAATCAACATATGTACATTGTTTAAAGCACACGTTTACAAGTCTCAGCTTCATTAAGCTCCTTTTGGTGAACGACACGTTTACAAGTCTCAGCTTCATTAAGCTCCTTTTGGTGAACGACACGTTTACAAGTCTCAGCTTCATTAAGCTCCTTTTGGTGAACGACACATTTACAAGTCTCAGCTTCATTAAGCTCCCTTTGGTGAACGACACGTTTACAAGTCTCAGCATCATTAAGCTCCCTTTGGTGAACGACACGTTTACAAGTCTCAGCTTCATTAAGCTCCCTTTGGTGAACGACACGTTTACAAGTCTCAGCTTCATTAAGCTCCTTTTGGTGAACGACACGTTTACAAGTCTCAGCTTCATTAAGCTCCTTTTGGTGAACGACACGTTTACAAGTCTCAGCTTCATTAAGCTCCTTTTGGTGAACGACACATTTACAAGTCTCAGCTTCATTAAGCTCCCTTTGGTGAACAACACGTTTACAAGTCTCAGCATCATTAAGCTCCCTTTGGTGAACGACACGTTTACAAGTCTCAG
>NC_143034.1:18262500-18292500 GCF_057628025.1 Oncorhynchus mykiss | reverse complement strand
TCAATCTGTCAGTCAGACGAAGATCACATGACCTCTAAGCTACCTGTCAAGCTAAATCAATCAAGACACGCTAGTTTACAGATTAGCGTTAGCCGCAGCACTAACAGTGCAGGGAGATAGGGACGTTGACTTGAACGATGCTTAATTACTGTTGACACATTAGGACCCCACGGGTGGTCTTGTCACTTGGCCTGTGTTCAAATGGCAGGTGAATAGACACCTCCACATGCTGCGTTGCTACCGAAGGGTCCTATAACTGAGTGACACACACAGCAATGACAGCATGAATTCACACATCACATGCACTGCCCCCCCCCCCTCTCTCTTTCTCTCCATCCCTCTCTTTACTCTGAGGTGATGGCACTTTGAGCAGTGTTAAACTGCATATCTATTTCATTACATCAACTGTTCTGAGATGTGAGAGAAGAGAGAACCTGTGTATCCTGAGGGTGATAACTTCAAAGGACCATCCCTCCCTCCCTTCCACATCCCTCTCTCGCTCGCTTGCTCGCTACCTCCCTCCTCCCTTGCTCCCTCCCTCCCTCCCTTGCTCCCTTGCTCCCTCCCTCCATGTATCCCAGATGTCCGTATGCACCCAGAACAGAATTCAACATCAACCCTCTCCACAGCTGGCCAACATCTAACAAGCTAAGGCTGGGGCCATGCCAGCGAAGGTGTGTGTGTGTGTGTGTGTGTATACACACTACACACCTATCACCATCCTTTCACTCTCATTCATCCCTATTCATTCCTATTCTTCCTTCTCTTGTGTTAGTCTGATCAAACACACCTAGTAACCTTTGTGCTTCTCTCTCTGTCTCTCTGTCTTCATCTAATTCAATAGAATGTGAGTACAGTACATCAAGGGCTTGTAGATTGCTGTGGACAGCTGTGTGTTAGTGTTAGTGGTTAAATGCCTGTTCACGTAAGCAGTCTTTTGATCAGACAGGTTCTCTCCAGGGGGGAGGAGGGAGCCGCAGGTGTACCAGCGTATCAAGCTGTGTGTGTGTGTGTGTGTGCGTGTGCGTGTCCATGTGCATGCGTGCGTGCGTGTGTGTGCGTGCGTGTGCTTTTCGATCAGTCTGGTTCTCTCCAAGGGAGGTAAAGCCCCAGGTGTACAAGTGTTACAGACTTGTCCCAAATAGCCCCCTTTTCCCAATATAGTGCACTACTTTTAACCTCAGGGTATTATAGGGAATAGAGGGCCACTTGCAAAGCTACCATAGATTGATGTTAAAAACCCTTTCAAACTTAGAGGACGAGACCCAGTCACAGAAAGCTAGTGTTGTTAACACTTAATAGTGTTTGAATGAAGGCTTGGCTAGGCTAGCTGATAATGTGCATGTTGCTGCTGAATACCAAGAAACCCACAGGAAAGATTGTGACTAGGATCAATGACTTTCATACATCAATTTTTTTCTTCAATTGCAGCCATTTCCTACAATGGTGTAGTAGGTCCTATTTCGGGCAGAGGGACGAGCATTCACAAACACACACACTCATTCAAGTAGACAAACACACCTGCTGCTAAGAGTCATACGCTTCTCTTTGATACTTGTAGATGTCAAACACTCTCTAGTGTTGGAAGCTGTGTGAGGAAGACTGTGATGCTACGGTTCATCATTTAAGACACTAAACAGTGAGACACGGCTCTGAAGACAGCAGGACATGAAAGACAAAGAAAAGAGGGGGAAAAATGAAAAGAGAAGATAAACTGCCATCTGATATATCTCTGTGAGACTGAACAGCATCTAATCTGACGTGATGAGATAAGAGATGTGTTCATTTCAGCTACTGTATCAAAGGCTTACTAAACACCCGGTTGGTTGAATAGCAGCCTTTTGTAGTAAACAACATCTCGTCTGGCCTCAAATCTTTTGAAATATCTGTGAACAAAATATGTTTGAACATATGTAGTCTCGTGAAGTTTGTATTTTAACATGGTGTTAGCATCATGGAACATTAAGGGGCTTTAAAAACCGGGCAAAGAAAAATCTGCTGTTTTTTAAAGTAACGGAAATGACATTTATATTTGTGTGGACCAAGTGATTAAATCTGAAGCCAACTACAAGTGCCAAACCCACGGTTTCTCATTTCAAATATTTGTCAAAGATATTATCCTTGTTTCCACACACACACACACGTCAGGGTCCTAAGAGACACTGAAGTTTCTATTTGATTTGATCATCTTTTAGCTTATGTCTCTGACTTGGTATTTCTGTTTGTTGACCTAGAACAACCAAGAGGAATGCCCAAGGTAAATGAAGAAGGCTATTTGAATAGTTGGAGTAGTTTGGAGCCCGTTATGTTTAGCGAGAGAGAAGAAGAACACCAGATTTAGAGTTTCAACATTGACACGGATGAATATGCATTAATACACAGGTTGGGTTTGTGTTCTTTTCTAATTGTGATATTCTATCCTTACAAATCTACTCTCAAAATGACATACACATGTAGGCAGCACTAACAAACCTGCACTTCGTCCTTACAATCAAAACAGACAACATCCCATGTGAAAGAGTCTACCGTTCAATAAGTCATCACTAGGAATTATGCATTGAAACGGAGCTATCAACTGCTAGGGTTCCCACACAGCTGCTACTACGACCAATCAGTAACGTAATCAATGAACACTTGGGAGAGAATGAGACTTTGGGTGCCTCAAGAAAAGGGTCAACGGTTAACATGGGAAGATGAAAAGGGTCAACGGTTAATATGAGAAGATGAAAAGGGTCAAAGGTTAACATGGGAAGATGAAAAGGGTCAAAGGTTAATATGAGAAGATGAAAAGGGTCAACGGTTAACATGGGAAGATGAAAAGGGTCAAAGGTTAATATGAGAAGATGAAAAGGTTCAAAGGTTAACATGAGAAGATGAAAAGGGTCAAAGGTTAATATGAGAAGATGAAAAGGGTCAACGGGTTAACATGGGAAGATGAAAAGGGTCAACGGGTTAACATGGGAAGATGAAAAGGGTCAAAGGGTTAACATGGGAAGATGAAAAGGGTCAACGGTTAACATGGGAAGATGAAAAGGGTCAAAGGTTAACATGGGAAGATGAAAAGGGTCAACGGTTAACATGGGAAGATGAAAAGGGTCAACGGTTAACATGGGAAGATGAAAAGGGTCAAAGGTTAACATGGGAAGATGAAAAGGGTCAAAGGTTAACATGGGAAGATGAAAAGGGTCAACGGTTAACATGGGAAGATGAAAAGGGTCAAAGGTTAACATGGGAAGATGAAAAGGGTCAACGGTTAACATGGGAAGATGAAAAGGGTCAACGGTTAACATGGGAAGATGAAAAGGGTCAAAGGTTAACATGGGAAGATGAAAAGGGTCAAAGGTTAACATGGGAAGATGAAAAGGGTCAACGGTTAACATGGGAAGATGAAAAGGGTCCGACATTCAAATGAATGATGACGCGTCCTGTAAATAAGACGAGTCACAATGTTAAAGAATCAAGAATCCGCCGAGGTTGAGAAGCTAATCCACTTTTATGACTCTAAGCTGACATTTCACAAAAGAATAACAACATGCAACTTAGAAGGCGGGGGAAAAGACAAGAACAAAAGACATCCTGATCCTACCATCTTGGAATACACAGACATTCTAACACATCATAATTGAATGACCTTTGAATCTCATTGGAGCCTATTGACATTTTACTTTAATACATAATAGCGATATATTTGAACCCTCTTGCCTATCTCCTACCTATACCTGTGTCATATATATCTGTATGCTTCAAATGTTGCATATCTCATACTCAGGGGGATAATATGTTAAATAAACTGGCTTTTCCAACTGGGTATTTTAAAGTGGCACTTCGCTACTTATTTAACCTGATATTCCTACTGTCCTTCCTGCAACATGCCGGTGTCCACATGGAGATATTGAATATGAGCTTAGAAAATAGTGGAGTGCCCCTTTAATTCTAACGGATAATGAGAAAGAATGAAAGGAGGATAAGCTGGACGACGAGCGATCGAGTGAGAGATTTGTTCCTCTCTGATCTCTTTCTGTCTTCAAGAAAAACCAAAACATACTGCAGGTAAGCGGACATCTTTGACATCTTTGTGGTTGTGGTGTGGGTGCGCTTGTGTATTTATGTGACCATCTGAGTGTGAGCGTTGAAAAAAGTATTTTATAGATCCACTTCAGTGTTTTCTGTAATCCACCTGAGGTATACAATTTTCCTTCAAAACGTCGATACACAACGCTGCACAAATGTCAACAAGGGGGGGACAAGAGACAAGAACTCCATTTTGTGAAACTGACCGGGACTTTGTTTTACTTTGTGTTTCACCAACCAAGATGGCGTCCGATCTCGATCTCTCATTGGATATGGTGCATCTATCCAGTAGGGACAGGAGAGCATCTTCTCTGAAGCCCTTGGTTCATGGGTGATTCATGAGAACATGGCCTATTCCTCTATGGTACGGCATATGTTCTCATTCACTCCCCACGTCTCTTCACTATAGCTCTCACATATAGATTTTTTTCCATTCAAAAGGTGCCCTTTTGCTAATTCTAGTATTTCTAGATTAGCCTTTATATCTCATCCTAACACACACAGAGGGACACATCTGCATTCATACAGATCCAATATGTTTTATAACTAGAAAACCCATCAAATATGCAACCTTGATTTTTTTTCACCTATCAAATGTTAAGCTAAAAGAAAAAGTTGGTAATCAATGCTACCTTATAGATGTGAATAAAAAACAACAACTCTGTACAAAGTCTCATCGAAAGGACTCTACAATCTGCTTATCTTAATAATGAGCATTGTCTTTTTTCAAGAGGACAAAACCATTAGACTACCATTAGCCACTGGGCTATGCTAGCCCTGTTGTCAATCACAGGAGCAATAGCATTAGCCGCTAAGCTAAGCTAGCCCTGTTAGTCAATCGTTTTCTTTTCGAGTTTCATCAATGTTCCGACAATGCTCACACGAAATTCACATTTTGGTACTTTTTTTGCTTTTCTTTGGGTGTATGGATGAGGGCGACTATACTCCATGCAAGCCCAGAATTAGCATGTTTTTCAAGGGTCCTGTCATTGCTGTAGTCCTCTCAAAGAATATCCACATGTCTCAGAAAATGAGATGCCTTAATTAAACTCCATTACCCAGAAGTCATTGTAATCCTCCACAAAATGTATACCAATCACTCAGCTTCAATTTTCACCCAATCGTCATGGAAAGAAGAGAACATGGACATCTCACTGATGAAAGAGAGAGAGCGAAATAGGGAGGAGACGAGTTCATTGAACAGATATCAATCAAACACCTCTGGAGGAGAAAAAAAAGTTCCAACCGATAGATAAAGTTTTATCTGTTTTTCCTCGAGCCGGCATCCATCATCTGGCTCGTACCTTTAACTCCAAACCCCATCTCCCCTTCCTGTCCACCCCTCTTCTCAGTCCAAGGGTTGGTGAGGTACCCATGAGCATCTATCTCATAGTACTGTTGTCCATCTTTACTCCTGACAGAAAGATTTGCCTGGTCCAAACTCCCAGTGCTATTACATTTTTTCACCAGAGGGGGTGCCAGGGAGCTAGGTGACAGCAGTGACGTCAGAGACAAACTACTAAGTGTCTCTGATAAACGTTCGCTGTTAAAAGCCTGACTGGATCCTTCGCCTCCCATCCCTATCCCACAATCGTCATCTGAAGGGTCCATAGAGTCTTGCCTTGGGCACCCGGGACTGGTGCTGCTGCCACAGCTGCTCTGGCTCCTCTGGTGCCCTCTAGTGGCTTGGAGGTTGAATGCTGTACTGCGGCCTCTCATTGAGGGGTGACCCTGCGATCTGGGGGTTTGTCGTGTTTCGTCGAGGTGAGGGAGGGGGAGAGGGCAGAGGAGAGGCAAGGCCAGGGAGAGTCCCAGGTCTCCTCGAGGGGGGGAGATGCTAAAGCTGAGACCTTCCTCCAGGGTGGTCTGGAGGCTTCCCTCGGAGCTGCCTGTGGCCAGGGACGAGTCACTGTGGGACGGGTGCTGAGGAAGGATAGAGGGGATTGCGGGGTGGAGGGATAGCAAGGGGGGAAAGAAGAGAGAGCAGTAAGGAGAGAGAGAGAGAGAGAGAGAGAGAGAGAGAGTGTGAGAGAGAGAGAGACAGAGAGAGAGACAGAGAGAGATAGACAGACAGTAAGAGAGAGAGAAGTGAAAGAAACAGAGAGATAGACAGTAAGACAGAAAGAGAGAGAAAAAAGTGAATGAGAGCGGGATGAAGTATTTAAGCACAAGAACCAAGAAAACAGAGAGTCAAGTAGAGAAGGGATGACCTCGCTAATTAGTGTAGTGCTGCAGAAATGTACTGGAACAGAATCTCACAAAGCACTCTGGAAATGACATAAACAAAACAAATTGATACAGAAAAGGTCAGTTACATGCTGTTGCCATGGTTACCTCTGAAGTAGAAGAAGAATATTGCTTGTTTTTGTGTGCCATGAACTGAAAATGCACACTTAGCACCGTAGAATACCATTTAAATGAAAAATACTGTGCACTAAAGTCTAAATGGGAAGATATAAAGGTCTGAATAGGAAGATATAAAGGTCTGAATAGGAAGATATAAAGGTCTGAATAGGAAGATATAAAGGTCTGAATAGGAAGATATAAAGGTCTGAATAGGAAGATATAAAGGTCTGAATAGGAAGATATAAAGGTCTGAATAGGAAGATATAAAGGTCTGAATAGGAAGATATAAAGGTCTGAATAGGAAGATATTAAGGTCTGAATAGGAAGATATAAAGGTCTGAATAGGAAGATATAAAGGTCTGAATAGGAAGATATAAAGGTCTGAATAGGAAGATATAAAGGTCTGAATAGGAAGATATAAAGGTCTGAATAGGAAGATATAAAGGTCTGAATAGGAAGATATAAAGGTCTGAATAGGAAGATATAAAGGTCTGAATAGGAAGATATAAAGGTCTGAATAGGAAGATATAAAGGTCTGAATAGGAAGATATAAAGGTCTGAATAGGAAGATATAAAGGTCTGAATAGGAAGATATAAAGGTCTGAATAGGAAGATATAAAGGTCTGAATAGGAAGATATAAAGGTCTGAATAGGAAGACATAAAGGTCTGAATAGGAAGACATAAAGGTCTGAATAGGAAGATATAAAGGTCTGAATAGGAAGATATAAAGGTCTGAATAGGAAGATATAAAGGTCTGAATAGGAAGATATTAAGGTCTGAATAGGAAGATATAAAGGTCTGAATAGGAAGATATAAAGGTCTGAATAGGAAGATATAAAGGTCTGAATAGGAAGATATAAAGGTCTGAATAGGAAGATATAAAGGTCTGAATAGGAAGATATAAAGGTCTGAATAGGAAGATATAAAGGTCTGAATAGGAAGATATAAAGGTCTGAATAGGAAGATATAAAGGTCTGAATAGGAAGATATTAAGGTCTGAATAGGAAGATATAAAGGTCTGAATAGGAAGATATAAAGGTCTGAATAGGAAGATATAAAGGTCTGAATAGGAAGATATAAAGGTCTGAATAGGAAGATATAAAGGTCTGAATGGGAAGATATAAAGGTCTGAATAGGAAGATATAAAGGTCTGAATAGGAAGATATAAAGGTCTGAATAGGAAGATATAAAGGTCTGAATAGGAAGATATAAAGGTCTGAATAGGAAGATATTAAGGTCTGAATAGGAAGATATTAAGGTCTGAATAGGAAGATATTAAGGTCTGAATAGGAAGATATAAAGGTCTGAATAGGAAGATATAAAGGTCTGAATAGGAAGATATAAAGGTCTGAATAGGAAGATATAAAGGTCTGAATGGGAAGATATTAAGGTCTGAATAGGAAGATATAAAGGTCTGAATAGGAAGATATAAAGGTCTGAATAGGAAGATATAAAGGTCTGAATAGGAAGATATAAAGGTCTGAATAGGAAGATATAAAGGTCTGAATAGGAAGATGTATAATTCAACTTTGATGCACTCACTCCTTACAGATATGCCCATGTATTGTGTTTTATTCCTTAATAACTGTCTCAACCACAGTGAGCTTTCTGGAACAAAATGGCTGCTGTGCATCAGCTGGATACTTCCCCCTCTTAGAATATAAAAGAAGCTGCAGTATATTGTAAATGTAATCTCTTATAGTAAGCATCCCCATGGACCTTAACTCTAGTGGAGTGTAGCCCTTACCAACGAGTGGAAAACAACTGAATCTGATGGGTATTTCACCCCATAAAGTCAATCCATTATAACACCCATGGCTGTTACACTGAAGTCCATATACGACACTATATGATAGCACACACCTGAATATACGGTCGATCTCCAAGGCATTTCTAGTTGATCGGCAAATATTTATGTAAAAAACCCAACGATAGGGTCTCCCGAGTGGCCCAGCGGTCTAAGGCACTGCATTGCAATGCTTGAGGCATCACTACAGACCCAGGTTCGATCCCAGGCTGTGTCACCGGCTGTGACCGGGTGACGCACGATTGGCACAGCATTGTCCGGGTTTGGACTGCAGGGATGTTCTTGTCCCATTGTGCCCTAGCGACTCCTTGTGGCGGGCTGTGCGCCTGCAAGCTGACCTTGGTCGCCAGTTGTACTGTGCTTCCTCTGACACATTGGTGCAGGTTAAGTGAGCATTGTGTCAAGAAGCATTGCTGCTTGCTGTTTTGGAGGACGTATGGCTCTATACCTTCACCTCAGTACAGGAGTTTCAGCGATGGGACAAGAGTGTAACTACCAATTGGGGAGAAAAAAGGGTAGAAATAAACGATAAAGCCTTGTATTCCTATTTTAATGTTTTATTTGTAGAGGCACCCTATTCAGCTGCACTGCACAACATTTTTTAACCATTTCATGTGACTAAAGGTACAAACTCTTCCTGCCTGGTGAGAGCAAATCAACTGCGCTATAGGCCTACCGCTGGCCAATCGGATGGCTCAGATTACCGTGTCTGCAATGATGAGACAGGCGTAAAAGAAAGATACAGGAAAGTTGTGAGATTTCAAAACTTTTAAAACCATGAGACGAATACAGCAAAGAGCTGCTGTTTTTATGAGTGAGTTCATGTTTAAGTTCTTACTAAGCACTGTCAACACTTTTTATTCAATACTTTTATTAGCCATAAAATATGTTTTCTATGTACTTCCACTCCCGCCACAACAAGCAGTGCAGCAGTAATGAATGAGTGGGAACGTTTATTGATAGGTTGTTTTATTAGCAGCTTGGGTCTTTTTTAACCTGTTTGGGATAGCGGGCAGCATTTTCATGTTCGAATGAAAAGCGCGCCCAGAGTAAATCTCCTGCTACTCAGGCCCAGAAGCTAATATATGCATATTAATATTGGATAGAAAACACTCTGAGGTTTCTAAAACTGTTTGAATGATGTCTGTGAGTATAACAGAACTCATATGGCAGGCGAAAACCTGAGAAAAATCCAACCAGGAAGTGGGAAATCTGAGGTTTGTAGTTTTTCAACTTACCTATCGAATATACAGTGTCTATGGGGTCAAATTGCACTTCCTAAGGCAGTCTTTAGAACGTTGTTTGAGGCTTCTACTGTGACGTGGGGGCGAATGATAGCTCGTTCAACCAGAGGCCTGCCAGAGTGCCATGAGCTGATCACGCGCGCACACGTGAGAGCGACCTGTGTTCCATTGCAATTCTAAAGACAAAGGAATTCTTTGGTTGGAACATTATTGAATATTTATGTTAAAAACATCCTAAAGATTGATTCTATACTTCGTTTGACATGTTTCTACGAACTGTAATATTACTTTTTGAACTTTTCGTCTGAACTTTCTCCTGGACTTGCCCACGCCTCATGAGTTTGGATTTGTTTACCAAATGCGCTAACAAAATTTGGACATAAATGATGGACTTTATCGAACAAAATAAACATTTATTGTGGAACTGAGATTCCTGGGAGTGCATTCTGATGAAGATCATCAAAGGTAAGTGAATATTTATAATGCTATTTCTGACTTTTACTGACTCCACAACATGGCGGGTATCTGCATGGCTTGTTTTTGTGTCTGAGTGCCGTACTCAGATTATTGCATGGTTTGCTTTTTCCGTAAAGCTTTTTTGAAATCTGACACAGCGGTTGCATTAAGGAGAAGTATATCTATAATTCTGTGCATAATAGTGGTATCTTTTATTATGAGTATTTCTGTATATTGATGTGTCTCTCTGAAAATTTGCCGGATGTTTTCGAGGCACAACATTACTGACCATAAAGCGCCAATGTAAACTGAGATTTTGAGATATAAATATGAACTTTATCAAACAAAACATACATGTATTGTGTAACATGAAGTCCTATGAGAGCAATCTCATGAAGATCATCAAAGGTTAGTGATTCATTTTATCTCTATTTCTGCTTTTTGTGACTCCTCTCTTTGGCTGGAAAATGGCTATGTGTGTTTTTGTGACTAGGCTCTGACCTAACATAATCATATGGTGTGCTTTCGCTGTAAAGCCTTTTTGAAATCAGACACGATGGGTAGATTATCAAGAAGTCTATCTTTAATTTGGTGTCTTGCACTTGTGAATGTATGAAAGTTACATATTTATAAAAAATGTTTTTTTATTTTGCGCTCTGCCTTTTCAGCGGAATGTTGTTGAGCCTAGCCGTAAGAAGTTTTAATATCGAGAAATATTTCACTTTCTCTGTTCATAGGAGTAACAACATGAATTTGTGCATGTTGCGGTGCGATCATTTGGAAGACGGTGTCCCTTTTTTTCAGTGTCAGTAGGGTATAGTAGTAAGTGCCAGGTGCACCGGTTTGAGTTTGTCAAGAACTGGAACTCTGCAGGGTTTTTCACGCGCAACAGTTTCCTGTGCACAAGCATTTCGCTACACTCGCAAAAACATCTGCAAACTATGTGTATGTGACCAATAACATCTGCTAACCATGTGTATGTGACCAATAACATCTGCTAACCATGTGTATGTGACCAATAACATCTGCTAACCATGTGTATGTGACCAATAACATCTGCTAACCATGTGTATGTGACCAATAACATCTGCTAACCATGTGTATGTGACCAATAACATCTGCTAACCATGTGTATGTGACCAATAACATCTGCTAACCATGTGTGTGTGACCAATAACATCTGCTAACCATGTGTGTGTGACCAATAACATCTGCTAACCATGTGTATGTGACCAATAACATCTGCTAACCATGTGTGTGTGACCAATAACATCTGCTAACCATGTGTGTGTGACCAATAACATCTGCTAACCATGTGTATGTGACCAATAACATCTGCTAACCATGTGTATGTGACCAATAACATCTGCTAACCATGTGTATGTGACCAATAACATCTGCTAACCATGTGACCAATAACATTTGCTAACCATGTGTATGTGACCAATAACATCTGCTAACCATGTATATGTGACCAATAACATCTGCTAACCATGTGTATGTGACCAATAACATTTGCTAACCATGTGTATGTGACCAATAACATCTGCTAACCATGTGTATGTGACCAATAACATTTGCTAACCATGTGTATGTGACCAATAACATCTGCTAACCATGTGTATGTGACCAATAACATCAGCTGACCATGTGTATGTGACCAATACAATTTTTATTTGATTTGTGTGTATCAAGAATGGTCCACCACCCAAAGGACATACAGCCAACCTGACACACCTGGGGGTGCAACTCAATATTAGGAAGGTGTTCTTAATATTTTGTACACCCAGTGTACATTTCACTACATGAATACTCCCTCTACCAATATGACCCCATAACCTCTTACCTGGGAAACTAGGACCCTACTGTTGGCCCCTGAGGAGTCTAGGACCCTGCTTTTGGCCCCTTGGGAGTCTAGGACTCTGCTGTTGGCCCCTGGGGAGTCTAGGACACTGCTGTTGGCCCCTGGGGAGCGCAGAGAGGACCAGGAGGCTGGGGAAGGCAGCCTGGATGCCTCTCTCCCCCCTGGGTCTACCCCCGTCCTGTGGATGGGTGGGGGGACCGCTGTGGCTGTGGCGGGGTGAAAGAACTCCACAGGGAGATGGAAGAGAGGAGAGGAGGAACCTCTACATCCGACACTGCCAACCTGGTCACTGTGATGGCCATCATCATCTGTTGACATACAGTTATTATCTATAGAAAGATAGAAATGTTGCATGTAGAATGAACATGAGTTATCTATCTATTTATCCATCCATCCATCCAGTCATCCATCCAGCTGTATAACGCTAATGTTATGGTGGGAGGAAGGATAGGCATGTCATTGAATGTCGTTAATCAATGTCTTTGTGTATGCTTGCCCATCTGTCTTTTAGTTAATTAACATTGGGATGTCGGTGTAATCAACTGTGTGAATACGAAGCAAAACATAATTTTCTCTCTCACACATCTGAGCATGAGAAGGAAAACCTTCTGAATGAAATGATCATTTCAATGTCATTGCAAAGTCATGTGATCATCACTAAACACAGTCAGTTAAATACCAAGATCATAAACAAAGGTCACAAGATGAAAATGTCAACTGGTAATGTATGCACACATATCCATCAGATTTCACAAGTGCTAATGAGATGGAAGAAAAAGGAGAACAAGGTTACCTCTGTTGTGGTGGAGGAACTGGAGAGACTGGCTCTGGAACTGGGGCTGGGCACCCACCTCTAGCAGGAATCCTACCCCATCTTCAGGGCCTCTGCTGTGGGGTCGAGAACCTCCGTGCCCCCAACGCCCTCCACACCCAGCCTGAATCCCCCTCAATTCCTCAGAACTGTGGGAGTCACTGCTCCCTCTCTCCTCCTATAGAGAGAAAGAGATGGGGGAGGGGGAGTACCTCAGAGTTATCCTATAACAAATATAAGCATTCAGGATGACTTCAATTAACACTCACATATAATCTGTAAAGTTCCAGGTACTACTGCTAGCATTATTAGAAATCAATAAGCATCTGTTGCTATGGCTATAAGGGCTAGCCCTATCTAGAGTGAATGACCATGTAACATTCTATCTCCCCCCTCATTCTATCTATCTATTAGCATTTTAAGTGTATTAACCAAATGAGGCTACCCCTGGTGTAGCATGTTAAAAGAGTTCAACTACCACACTAGCATATTAGCATTGAAATATGCATAACTTAGAGTCAAAGGTGGTTGAACTTGAATGCTTGATCTTGTTGTCAATATTTGGAAAGACTAGCATTTTGTTAGCTGATAGCACCATTCATTAGGGGTTAGCCGAGCACGCTAGCTAACTAGCCAACATCAGCAACAACAACAACAATAACAACAACAAAAGCGTTGTCTGTGGTAAAGCAAAAGTCTCAATGTAAATAGTGTTAACTGTGAAATGAAATGACCAAATGAAGTATTGATACCAATGAAATATAATTGTAATAAAAAGCACCATGGGATATTTTTCCAATTTAGAGAATTTTATACATTTTGATATTTCCTACTATTTGATACTTCATCTCTCTTCAGTCAATACATCTGTTGATTAGTAATATATTTTTCCAAACTAAAGTAATTGCAAGCTCCACAGTGCCTCGTTTTAGATTGGATATCAAATTAGTTTCAATAGAGAAAAGCAATAAGGTAAACCAGATGAAACAGCTTAGAGGAGATGAGATGATTACACACACACACACACACACACACACACACACACACACACACGCACATCACGATCATGCTCACACACACATCACGATCATGCTCACACAAACACGCACGCGCACCCACATCGCGATCATTCTCACACACACAAACGCACACATACACTCGCACACACGCATGCACACACACACATCATGATCTTGCTTACACGCACACACACACATACACACACACACACAGGCACACAGACACCAACAAACACAGACCCGTCGCCCTAGCCTGCCCACGGCACATGGTGAAACACACACGGGAGCATTGATTCGCTAATCAAGCAGTTAATGCAGTGGGATGCAGTGTGTGATAGAATGTGTTCAAGTGTGTAAGCAGTTGAATTATGCAAAAACAAAAAGTATATAGTTTCTCAGTGTGTGCGCATGTTTTGTGTCAATGAGAGTAATGTGCACGCCCCACCTTGCCGTCCCTGACCAGGAGCTGGTAGTCACTGTGGTCGTCCAGACTAAGATCATCAGGAAGGGCCAGTGATGACGACTTGTCAGACAACTGCTCTGACATCAGAGACGCCTGCTCCACCTCAGCCAATCGGATCTGCGATACAAACACACAGAATTCCAACAGAGCACATTATGTTATTCAATACACCCGATTTCTTATGTGAAAAGTGTGAGAAACACTTTATTTTTGCTAAAAATATTATGATTAATTATAAGCGCATTTAAAGTGCCAAATAATGCATATACAGTGCACAATAACACTTGCTATAAGCTGTCATAACAACTCATACAGTTCAAATGTGTTGCCCTGTATCCAGTGACTGACTAAAGTTGTAACGGACTAAAGTTGTAACGAACTAAAGTTGTAACGGACTAAAGTTGTATCTGACTAAAGTTGTAACTGACTAAAGCTGTAACTGACTAAAGTTGTAACGGACTAAAGTTGTAACGGACTAAAGTTGTAACGGACTAAAGTTGTAACGAACTAAAGTTGTAACGGACTAAAGTTGTAATGGACTAAAGTTGTAACGGACTAAAGTTGTAATGAACTAAAGTTGTAACGGACTAAAGTTGTAACGAACTAAAGTTGTATCTGACTAAAGTTGTAACGGACTAAAGTTGTATCGGACTAAAGTTGTAACGGACTAAAGTAGAAACTGACTAAAGTAGAAACTGACTAAAGTAGAAACTGACTAAAGTTGTAACGGACTAAAGTTGTAACGGACTAAAGTTGTAACGGACTAAAGTTGTAACGGACTAAAGTTGTAACTGACTAAAGTTGTAACAGACAAAAGTTGTAACGGACTAAAGTTGTAACGGACTAAAGTTGTAACGGACAAAAGTTGTAACAAACTAAAGTTGTAACGGACTAAAGTTGTAACGGACTAAAGTTGTAATGAACTAAAGTTATAACGGACTAAAGTTGTAACGAACTAAAGTTGTATCTGACTAAAGTTGTAACGGACTAAAGTTGTAACAGACTAAAGTTGTAACTGACTAAAGTAGAAACTGACTAAAGTTGTAACGGACTAAAGTTGTAACGGACTAAAGTTGTAACGGACTAAAGTTGTAACGGACTAAAGTTGTAACTGACTAAAGTTGTAACTGACTAAAGTTGTAACAGACAAAAGTTGTAACGGACTAAAGTTGTAACGGACTAAAGTTGTAACGGACAAAAGTTGTAACAAACTAAAGTTGTAACGGACTAAAGTTGTAACGGACTAAAGTTGTAACGAACTAAAGTTGTAACGGACTAAAGTTGTAACGAACTAAAGTTGTAACGGACTAAAGTTGTAACGGACTAAAGTTGTAACGGACTAAAGTTGTAACGGACTAAAGTTGTAACTGACTAAAGTTGTAACTGACTAAAGTTGTAACAGACAAAAGTTGTAACGGACTAAAGTTGTAACGGACTAAAGTTGTAACGAACTAAAGTTGTATCTGACTAAAGTTGTAACGGACTAAAGTTGTATCGGACTAAAGTTGTAACGGACTAAAGTAGAAACTGACTAAAGTAGAAACTGACTAAAGTTGTAACGGACTAAAGTTGTAACAGACTAAAGTTGTAACTGACTAAAGTAGAAACTGACTAAAGTTGTAACGGACTAAAGTTGTAACGGACTAAAGTTGTAACGGACTAAAGTTGTAACGGACTAAAGTTGTAACTGACTAAAGTTGTAACTGACTAAAGTTGTAACAGACAAAAGTTGTAACGGACTAAAGTTGTAACGGACTAAAGTTGTAACGGACAAAAGTTGTAACAAACTAAAGTTGTAACGGACTAAAGTTGTAACGGACTAAAGTTGTAACGAACTAAAGTTGTAACGGACTAAAGTTGTAACGAACTAAAGTTGTAACGGACTAAAGTTGTAACGAACTAAAGTTGTAACGGACTAAAGTTGTAACGGACTAAAGTTGTAACGGACTAAAGTTGTAACTGACTAAAGTTGTAACTGACTAAAGTTGTAACAGACAAAAGTTGTAACGGACTAAAGTTGTAACGGACTAAAGTTGTAACGAACTAAAGTTGTATCTGACTAAAGTTGCAACAGACTGAAGTTGTAACGGACTAAAGTTGTAACAAACTAAAGTTGTAACGAACTAAAGTTGTAAAGGACTAAAGTTGTAACGAACTAAAGTTGTAACGGACTAAAGTTGTAACAAACTAAAGTTGTATCTGACTAAAGTTGCAACAGACTAAAGTTGTAACAAACTAAAGTTGTAACGAACTAAAGTTGTATCTGACTAAAGTTGTAACGGACAAAAGTTGTAACTGACTAAAGTTGTAACGGACTAAAGTTGTAACTGACTAAAATTGTAACAACCTAAAGTTGTAACGGACTAAAGTTGTAACGGACTAAAGTTGTAACTGACTAAAGTAGTAACTGACTAAAGTAGTAACTGACTAAAGTTGTAACTGACTAAAGTTGTAACTGACTAAAGTTCTAACTCCCACAGTGATGTAAGTAATTGACAGCCTGCTCTCTAGGTGGACTGTGTCAAAAAGTTGAGCGGCTGATTGGCTGACAGTCATGGAGGTGGTAGTGACAGGTTGGTATGGTAATATGGCAGTATGGGTTATATCTGGACCATTAGACCGACTCTGAGGAATCTCCCTGTCAGCTGGTCTGAGCCCATCAGTATAATGAAAAAGAGGGAGGGATGGGAGAAAGAGAGAAAGGGAGAGAGAGAGAAGTGAAGAGAGAGAGAGAGAGAGATAGAGAAATAAAGAGAGAGAAAATAAAAACAATGAAGAGAGGGTGAAAGATGGAGAGAGAGAGAGATAGATGGATGGACAGATGATGTCGGGTTAAGGCGAGACCTCTCACTACTGTTCTCTCTGTGTGTACTGCACTACATCTAGCATAGTATGTAAAGTATGCCCACCCCCCCCCCCCCCCCCCCCCCCCCCACACACACACACACACACACACACATACACACCATCAAACATTGACATCCCAGTCATCCCACCATCATTACTGACACGTGATGTGTTTCAGGCCCACAGTCATGAAAACCACATATTACTTATATTACTTACATATGTAGACTCAGCAAAAAAAGAAACATCCATTTTTCAGAACCCTGTCTTCAAAGATAATTCGGAAAAATCCAAATAACTTCACAGATCTTCATTGTGAAGGGTTTAAACACTGTTTCCCATGCTTGTTCAATGAACCATAAACAATTAATGAACATGCACCTGTGGAACAGTCGTTAAGACACTAACTGCTTACAGATGGTAGGCACTTAAGGTCACAGTTATGATAACTTAGGACACTAAAGAGGCCTTTCAACTGACTCTGAAAAACACCAAAAGAAAGATTCCCAGGGTCCCTGCTCATCTGCGTGAACGTGCCTTAGGCATGCTGCAAGGAGGCATGAGGACTGCAGATGTGGCCAGGGCAATAAACTGCAATATCCATACTGTGAGACAACTAAGACAGCGCTACAGGGAGACAGGACTGACAGCTGATCGTCCGCGCAGTGGCAGACCACGTGTAACATCACCTGCACAGGATTGGTACATCTGAACATCACAACTGCGGGACAGGTACAGGATGGCAATAACAACTGCCCTAGTTACACCAGGAACGCACAAACCCTCCATCAGTGCTCAGACTGTCCACAATAGGCGGAGTGAGGCTGGACGGAGGGCTTATAGGCCTGTTGTAAAGGCAGGTCCTCACCAGACATCACCCCCAGCAACAACGTCGCCTATGGGCACAAACCCACCGTTGCTGGACCAGACAGAACTGGCAAAAAGTGTTCTTCACTGACGAGTCGCGGTTTTGTCTCACCAGGGGTGATGGTCGGATTCGCATTTATCGTTGAAGGAATCAGCGTTACACCGAGGCCTGTACTCTGGAGCGGGATTGATTTAGAGGTGGAGGGTCCGTCATGGTCTGGGGAGGTGTGTCACAGCATCATCGGACTGAGCTTGTTGTCATTGCAGGCAATCTCAACGCTGTACGTTACAGGGAAGACATCCTCCTCCCTCATGTGGTACCCTTCCTGTAGGCTCATCCTGACATGACCCTCCAGCATGACAATGCCACCAGCCATACTGCTCGTTCTGTGTGTGATTTCCTGCAAGACAGGAATTTCAGTGTTCTGTCATGACCAGCGAAGAGCCCGGATCTCAATCCCATTGAGCACATCTGGGATCGAAGGGTGAGGGCTAGGGCCATTCCTCCCCAGAAATGTCCGGGAACTTGCAGGTGCCTTGGTGGAAGAGCGGGGTAACATCAAGAACAGCAAGAATTGGCTAATCTGGTGCAGTCCATGAGAAGGAGATGCACTGCAGTATTTAATGCAGCTGGTGGCCACACCAGATACTGACTGTTACTTTTGATTTTGACCCCGCCTTTGTTCAGGGACACATTATTCAATTTCTGTTAGTCACATGTCTGTGGAACTTGTTCAGTTTATGTCTCAGTTGTTGAATCTTGTTATGTTCATACAAATATTTACACATGTTAAGTTTGCTGAAAATAAACGCAGTTGACAGTGAGAGGATGTTCCTTACTTTGCTGAGTTTAAATAGAAATGTATAGAAATGTACAGAATTAATGAAATACATGCATTCTCCAGTGTTCCCCATGGTAACTCCAGAAAGATCAAACGCAGCAGCGAATGTGCATCATAACATTATTCCTAAAGGTTACGTCTGGTAGCGATGCAAACACACACACACACACACACACACGCACGCACGCACGCACGCACGCACGCACGCACGCACGCACGCACGCACGCACGCACGCACACACACACACACACACAGCATATAAATAATGCATATGAAGATAGCATCACAATAACAATATGATGGATAGATAGGGAATGTGTGTGTGCATGCATGTCATCTGTATTTGAAAGTCAACTCAACATAGTCCTGAATTAAATGATTTTGTTGAGAGAATAGCAACAAGGTTAGAGGGAGGTTGAATGTGATTGGCCAACAACAGATATGTAGATGAGATGTTCTCATACTGAATCAACAGAACTGGATTCTCCAGGGAATGGTACAGCCTTGTCATGAGCATTTCTTTCTGTTTGTGATTTTAACAAACTACCATGCAGATTACATTAACATAAAGAGATGAATTACACACACACACACACACACACACACACACACACACATGTACACACAAAGTGTATCATACACACACATTAAATGTTTGTATTTAAGTGTGTGTGTCATCATTCAGAAGAACATTAATGTAAGGTATGGAGGGAAAGCACTGTTTTCTCAGTCTGTTTGATTGACAGCTACCACTATAGCTTCCTTTGAGTTATACAGCAGGATGATTGACATGAGATGTTAATCCCATATCGATGTAGTGTGTGTGTGTGTGTGTGTGTGTGTGTGTGTGTGTGTGTGTGTGTGTGTGTGTGTGTGTGTGTGTGTGTGTGTGTGATATGTGTACTGTAAGTGTGCGTGTGCATGTTTATGAGCACCTGTGTGTGTTTGTGCATTCATATTGTGTTTTGTGCATTCATATTGTGTGTGTATGTGTGTGCATGTGTACCTCTTGCAGATTCCCCTTGTAGTCCTTCCAGACAGGAGAAGAGGTAGAGGAGTAGTGATGGAAGACAGACCCAGAGAGGTTGTCAATCATCAGCATCTCTCCTTCAAATGAGTCCTTTATCAGCAGAGATACACTGTCCAACCACTGACTCTCCTGGGGACACACAGAGGATGTATACATTAAACACTGTCCACTGACTCTCCTGGGGACACACAGAGGATATATACATTAAACACTGTCCACTGACTCTCCTGGGGACACACAGAGGATATATACATTAAACACTGTCCACTGACTCTCCTGGGGACACACAGAGGATATATACATTAAACACTGTCCACTGACTCTCCTGGAGACACACAGAGGATATATACATTAAACACTGTCCACTGACTCTCCTGGAGACATACAATAGGATAAATACATTAAACACTGTCCACTGACTCTCCTGGAGACACACAGAGGATATGTACATTAAACACTGTCCACTGACTCTCCTGGGGACACACAGAGGATATACCCAGTACCAGTCAAAAGTTTGGACACACCTACTCATTCAAGGGTTTTTCTTTATTTTTACTATTTTCTACATTGTAGAATAATAGTGAAGACAACAAAACTATGAAATAACACATATGGAATCATGTAGCAGAGATACACTGTCCAACCACTGACTCTCCTGGGGACACACAGAGGATGTATACATTAAACACTGTCCACTGACTCTCCTGGGGACACACAGAGGATATATACATTAAACACTGTCCACTGACTCTCCTGGGGACACACAGAGGATATATACATTAAACACTGTCCACTGACTCTCCTGGGGACACACAGAGGATATATACATTAAACACTGTCCACTGACTCTCCTGGAGACACACAGAGGATATATACATTAAACACTGTCCACTGACTCTCCTGGAGACATACAATAGGATAAATACATTAAACACTGTCCACTGACTCTCCTGGAGACACACAGAGGATATGTACATTAAACACTGTCCACTGACTCTCCTGGGGACACACAGAGGATATACCCAGTACCAGTCAAAAGTTTGGACACACCTACTCATTCAAGGGTTTTTCTTTATTTTTACTATTTTCTACATTGTAGAATAATAGTGAAGACAACAAAACTATGAAATAACACATATGGAATCATGTAGTAACCAAAAAAGTGTTACAAAAAAATATATTTTATATTTGAGATTCTTCAATGTAGCCACCCTTTGCCTCGATGACAGCTTTGCAAACTCTTGGCATTCTCTCAACCAGCTTCACCTAGAATGCTTTTCCAAC
Organism: Oncorhynchus mykiss; assembly: GCF_057628025.1. NCBI lineage: Eukaryota > Metazoa > Chordata > Actinopteri > Salmoniformes > Salmonidae > Oncorhynchus > Oncorhynchus mykiss. Next base: position 18,271,547 of record NC_143034.1, on the reverse strand, counting down.
AGTCTTGAAGGAGTTCCCACATATACTGAGCACTTCTTGGATGCTTTTCCTTCACTCTGCAGTCCAACTCAGCCCAAACCATCTCAGTTGGGTTGAGGTTGGGTGATTGTGGAGGCCAGGTCATCTGATGCAGCACACTATCACTCTCCTTCTTGGACAAATAGCCCTTACACAGCCTGGAGGTGTGTTGGGTCATTGTCCTGTTGAAAAACAAATGATAGTCCCAAGCGCAAACCAGATGGGATGACGTATCGCTGCAGAATGCTGTGGTAGCCATGCTGGTTAAGAAAATTCAAATAAATCACTGACAGTGTCACCAACAAAGCACTCCCACACCATCACACCTCCTCCTCCATGCTTCATGGTGGAAACCACACATGCAGAGATCATCTGTTCACCTACTCTGCACCTCACAAAGGCAAGGCAGTTGGAACCAAACATTTGGACTCATCAGACCAAAAGGACAGATTTCCACTGGTCTAATGTCCATTGCTCGTGATTCTTGGCCCAAGCAAGTTTCTGCTTATTGGTATCTTTAGTAGTGGTATATTTGAAGCACTTCGACTATGAAAACCTGATTCATTGAGTCTCTTCTGAACAGTTAATGTTGAGATGTGTCTGTTACTTGAACTCTGTGAAGCATTTATTTGGCCAGCAATTTCTTATGCAGTTAACTCTAATGAACTTATCCTCTGCAGCAGAGGTAACTCTGGGTCTTCCTTTCCTGTGTCGGTCCTCATGAGAGCCAGTTTCATCATAGCGCTTGATGGTTTCTTCTACTGCACTTGAAGAAACTTTCAAAGTTCTTGACATTTTCCGTATTGACTGACCTTCATGTCTTAAAGTAATGATGGACTGTCGTTTCTCTTTGCTTATTTGAGCTGTTCTTGACATAATATGGACTTCGTCTTTTACATCTCTCGTATTACTCATCTCATATGTGTATGTTTTTGAAAGAAAAGCACATTTTTTGTTCATTAAAATAACATCAAATTGATCCGAAATACAGTGTAGACATTGTTAATGTTGTAAATGACTATTGTAGCTGGAAACGGCTGATTTTTTAATGGAATATCTACATAGGCGTACAGAGGCCCATCATCAGCAACCATCACTCCTGTGTTCCAATAGCACGTTGTGTTGGCTAATCCAAGCTTATCATTTTAAGGCTAATTGATCATTAGAAAACTGGCAGCTTCATTAAATAGTACCCACAAAACACCAGTCTCAACGTCAACAGTGAGGAGGCGACTCCGGGATGCTGGCCTTCTAGGCAGCGTTCCTCTGTCCAGTGTCTGGGTTCTTTTGCCCATATTAATCGTATCTTTTTCTTGGCCAGTCTGAGATATGGCTTTTTCTTTGCAACTCTGCCCAGAAGGCCAGCATCCCGGAGTCGCCTCTTCACTGTTGACGTTAAGACTGGTGTTTTGCGGGTACTATTTAATGAAGCTGCCATTTGAGAGCTTGTGAGGCATCTGTTTCTCAAACTAGACACTCTAATGTACTTGTCCTCTTGCTCAGTTGTGCACCGGGCCTCCGACTCCTCTTTCTATTCTGGTTAGAGACAGTTTGCTCTGTTCTGTGAAGGTAGTAGTACACAGCGTTGTATAAGATCCTCAGTTACTTGGCAATTTCTCACATGAAATAGCCTTCATTTTTCAGAACAAGAATAAACTGACGAGTTTCATTAGAAAGTTAATTGTTTCTGCCATTTGAGCTTGTAATCAAACCAACAAATTCTGACGCTCCAGATACTCAACTAGTCTAAAGGAGGCCCGTTTTATTGCTTCTTTGATGAGAACAGCAGTTTTCAGTTGTGCTAACAGATTGCAAAAGGGTTTTCTAATGATCAATTAGCCTTTTAAAATGACAAACTTGGATTAGCTAACACAACGTGCCATTGGAACACAGGAGTGATGGTTGCTGATAATGGGCCTCTGTACGTCTATGTAGATATTCCATAAAAAAATCTGCCGTTTCCAGCTACAATAGTCATTTACAACAAAACATTAACAATGTCTACACTGAATTTCGGATCAATTTGATGTTATTTTAATGGACATAAAATGTGATTTTCTTTCAAAAACCAGGACATTTCTAAGTGACGCCAAACCTTTGAACGGGAGTGTATATATTCTCATCCCATTCCATTCCATACTAGACTGTGTGTATTACGTTTTGTTGTGGAATTGTTAGATATTATCTGTTAGATACTGCTGCACTGTCGGATCTAAAAGCAGAAACATTTCACTACACGCACAACAACATCTGCTAACCATGTGTATGTGACCAATAACATTTGATTTGACAACACAACTGATTGTCTCAAACGCATTAAGAAGGAAAGAAATTCCACAAATGAACTATTAACAAGGCACACCTGTTAATTGAAATGCATTCCAGGTGACTACCTCATGAAGCTGGTTGAGAGAATGCCAAGAGGGTGCAAAGCTGTCATCAAGGAAAAGGTTGGCTACTTTGAAAAATCTCAAATATAAAATATATTTTGATTTGTTTAACACTTTTTTGGTTACTACATGATTCCATGTGTTATTTCATAGTTTTGATGTATTCACTATTATTCTACAATGTAGAAAATAGTCTAAATAAAGAAACACGCTTGAATGAGTAGGTGTGTCCAAACTTTTGACTGGTACTGTGTACAACTCATTACAGGCCAACTCATACATTTACCTACAATACAGTGAGTGTGCGCCCGGAGATAGGAAGGTTGGAAGTTTGATCCCCGGGCGAGGCATACTCCTTGGCACTCAGCATTAAGGAAATAGATTGGGAGTAAGTCCCTGAGACACGTAGACGAGCGTCCTATCCAGGGGGTGTACTTGTACATCAAGCTGCCTCACGCTACAGAAACAGGAAATAGATTGGGAGTAAGTCCCTGAGACACGTAGACGAGCGTCCTATCCAGGGGGTGTACTTGTACATCAAGCTGCCTCACGCTACAGAAACAGGAAATAGATTGGGAGTAAGTCCCTGAGACACGTAGACGAGCGTCCTATCCAGGGGGTGTACTTGTACATCAAGCTGCCTCACGCTACAGGAACAGGAAATAGATTGGGTGTAAGTCCCTGAGACACGTAGACAAGCGTCCTATCCAGGGGGTGTACTTGTACATCAAGCTGCCTCACGCTACAGGAACAGGAAATAGATTGGGAGTAAGTCCCTGAGACACGTAGACGAGTGTCCTATCCAGGGGGTGTACTTGTACATCAAGCTGCCTCACGCTACAGGAACAGGAAATAGATTGGGAGTAAGTCCCTGAGACACGTAGACGAGCGTCCTATCCAGGGGGTGTACTTGTACATCAAGCTGCCTCACGCTACAGGAACAGGAAATAGATTGGGAGTAAGTCCCTGAGACACGTAGACGAGCGTCCTATCCAGGGGGTGTACTTGTACATCAAGCTGCCTCACGCTACAGGAACAGGAAATAGATTGGGAGTAAGTCCCTGAGACACGTAGACGAGCGTCCTATCCAGGGGGTGTACTTGCACATCAAGCTGCCTCACGCTACAGAAACAGGAAATAGATTGGGAGTAAGTCCCTGAGACACGTAGACGAGCGTCCTATCCAGGGGGTGTACTTGTACATCAAGCTGCCTCACGCTACGGGAACAGGAAATAGACTGGGAGTAAGTCCCTGAGACACGTAGACGAGCGTCCTATCCAGGGGGTGTACTTGTACATCGAACTGCTTCACACTACAGGAACAGGAAATAGGCTCCTGATACTATGGGCCGTTCCTCACACAAGGTGCATACTGTACTTGGTACTTTTGTGAATGCCAATAAGAAACATGAAGATCCACTCTATAAAGCATTCTGACATCTGAAGCAAATAAGAATACATTAACATTTTGACTAGGTTTACCAGACTAGGTTTACCCAGACTAGGTTTAACCAGACTAGGTTTACCAGACTAGGTTTAACCAGACTAGGTTTACCCAGACTAGGTTTAACCAGACTAGGTTTACCCAGACTAGGTTTACCCAGACTAGGTTTACCAGACTAGGTTTACCAGACTATGTTTAACCAGACTAGGTTTACCCAGACTATGTTTACCCAGACTATGTTAACCAGACTAGGTTTAACCAGACTAGGTTTACCAAACTAGGTTTACCAGACTAGGTTTACCAGACTAGGTTTACCCAGACTAGGTTTACCAGACTAGGTTTACCAGACTATGTTTAACCAGACTATGTTAACCAGACTAGGTTTACCAGACTAGGTTTACCCAGACTAGGTTTACCAAACTATGTTTACCAGACTAGGTTAACCAGACTAGGTTTACCCAGACTAGGTTTACCAGACTAGGTTTACCCAGACTATGTTTACCCAGACTATGTTAACCAGACTAGGTTTACCAGTCTAGGTTTACCCAGACTATGTTTACCCAGACTAGGTTAACCCAGACTATGTTTACCCAGACCATGTTAACCAGACTAGGTTTACCAGACTAGGTTTACCCAGACTATGTTTACCCAGACTATGTTAACCAGACTAGGTTTACCAGACTAGGTTTCCCAGACTATGTTTACCCAGACTAGGTTTACCAAACTAGGTTAACCAGACTAGGTTTAACCAGACTAGGTTTAACCAGACTAGCTTTACCAGACTAAGTTTTAACCAGACTAGGTTTACCAGACCAAACTCTGCCCTTGATGAAGAAAGCGTTGGTGGTTTGACAGGAGCAGCCTGTGATGATCATTCCTGCTGTGTGTTTTAGCTTCTCAATGTGATGGTGATTCACATCATCAAGCCTGAAGACAGAAGATCCAGGCAGCGTCTAGCGCTCTGTATGAACACACACGGTGTTAACACACCTCGTTGATCTCTCTCTCTGTGTGTGTGTGTGTGTGTGTGTGTGTGTGTGTGTGTGTGACATCTACCCCCGGGGCCTGTCCCTGTCAGTGTGTTTGATTTCCTGTCTGTCAAACTCAACATCTTGGCACTCCACTTCCTGTAGTCAACCCTCCGACAGAGATGCTCATTCTAGGGCTGGCCGTTTCTATGGTATTTCAAGGCTTTCTCGCTTTCTCTCTCTGTCCCTCTGTCGCTCTCTTTCTCTCTTTCTCACCCTCCTCCTCCCTTCTCTCTCTTTCACACTCTCCCAAGCTGTCTTACGTGTGTAAAATGTATCTCCCTCTCATCTCTCTCATTCTCTCTTTATGCTTCCGTCTTTTCATAACCCATTGTGAAGATGATTCATTCTGTTCTCTTTTCATAACCCATAGTGAAGATGATTCATTCTGTTCTCTTTTCATAACCCATAGTGAAGATGATTCATTCTGTTCTTTTCATAACCCAGAGTGAAGATGATTCATTCTGTTCTCTTTTCATAACCCATAGTGAAGATGATTCATTCTGTTCTTTTCATAACCCTGAGTGAAGATGATTAATTCTGTTCTCTTTTTATAACCCATAGTGAAGATGATTAATTCTGTTCTCTTTTCGTAACCGATAGTGAAGATGATTAATTCTGTTCTCTTTTCGTAACCCATAGTGAAAATGATTCATTCTGTTCTCTATTCATAACCCAGAGTGAAGATGATTCATTCTGTTCTCTTTTCATAACCATAGTGAAAATTATTCATTCTGTTCTCTATTCATAACCCAGAGTGAAGATGATACATTATGTTCTCCTTTCATAACCCATAGTGAAGATGATTCATTCTGTTCTCTTTTCATAACCCATAGTGAAGATGATTAATTCTGTTCTCTTTTCATAACCCATAGTGAAGATGATTCAGTCTGTTCTCTTTTCGTAACCCCTAGTGAAGATGATTCATTCTGTTCTGTTGTTTAATTAAACATTATCTGGTAAGCGTCCTGTTATTTCTAACTCTCATAGGTAGAGCCAAGCACACACACACACACACACACACACACACACACACACACACACACACACACACACACACACACACACACACACACACACACACACACACACACACACACACACACACACACCCTTCCCCATATAGACTCCATGGCACAAGGCAGGGGAGATCCAAGACAAATGCTGCCCATACTAAACATTGTTTGTGTTTTAAGAGCTAATGAGCATCGTTAACTTCCATTCAACCAGATATTCCATTGAATATAATTCCAGTGACTGGATATTCTACAGGATCAATGTGCTGCATCGAGAGGGTATGTTTCTAATTAAAATAACCCAGAGTTAACCTCTTGAACCTATAGGGGCGCTGTGTCATTATTGGATAAAAAGACGTGCCCGTTTTAAGCGCAATATTTTGTCACGAAAAGATGCTCGACTATGCATGGAATTGACAGCCTTGGAAAGACACAACTCTGACGTCTCCAAAACTGCAAAGATATTATCTGTGCGTGCCCCAGAACTAATGCAACAGGCGAAACCAAGATGATGTTTCATACAGGAAATGCCCCGGATTCTGAAGGCGCTGTGTTCCAATGTCTCCTTATATGGCTGTGAATGCGCCAGGAATGAGCCTGCGCTTTCTGTATATTCCCCGAGGTGTCTGCAGCATTGTGACGTGTTTGTAGGCATATCATTGGAAGATTGACCATAAGAGACTACATTTACCTGGTGTCCCGCCCGGTGTCCTGTGTGCGTAATCAGTAAGTCCATGCGCGTTCCATTTCGTCAGAATTGAAAGTAAACTGCCACGATGGATTTTATCGTCGATAGATATGTGAAAAACACCTTGAGGATTGATTCTAAACATCGTTTGCCATGTTTCTGTCGATATTATGGAGTTAATTTGGAAAAAAGTTAGTGTTTTAATGACTTTTTAATTTTTTATTTATTTTTTCCTTACCCAAACGTGATGAACAAAACGGAGTGATTAGTCGACACAAATAATATTTTTTGTAAAAACGGAACATTTGCTATCTAACAGAGTCTCCTCATTGAAAACATCTGAAGTTCTTCAAAGGTAAATTATTTTATTTGAATGCTTTTATGGTTTTTTGTGGAAAATGTTGCATGCTGAATGCTAGGCTTAATGCAATGCTAGGCTATCAATACTCTTACACAAATGCTTGTTTAGCTATGGTTCAAAAGCATATTTTGAAAATCTGAGATGACAGTGTTGTTAACAAAAGGCTAAGCTTGAGAGCAAATAGATTAATTTCATTTCATTAGCCATTTTCATGAATAGTTAACGTTGTGTTATGCTAATGAGCTTGCTGATAGATTTACACAATCCTGGATACAGGGGTTTTTTCATAGCTAAACGTGACGCAGAAAACGGAGCGATTTGTCCTAAACAAATAATCTTTCAGGAAAAACTGAACATTTGCTATCTGAGAGTCTCCTCATTGAAAACATCTGAAGTTCTTCAAAGGTAAATGATTTTCTTTGAATGCTTTTCTGTTTTTTTGTGTAAATGTTGCCAGCTGAATGCTAATGCTAAATGCTACGCTAAATGCTACGTTAGCCATCAATACTGTTACACAAATGCTTGTTTTGCAATGGTTGAGAAGCATATTTTGAAAATCTGAGATGACAGTGTTGTTAACAAAAGGCTAAGCTTGAGAGCTAGCATATTTATTTCATTTGCGATTTTCATGAATAGTTAACATTGCGTTATGGTAATGAGCTTGAGTCTGTATTCACGATCCCGGATCCGGAATGGGGAGATCAGAAAGGTTAAAAAGTCTTTCAAGTAGAGGTTGGAGTTTCAATTAGATATTGAAGAGCTGGTGTTTGTGTGTACGTGTGAGAGTGTGTGTGTGTTCCTGTCTTTCTCTGTGGGCACTGCCAAGCTCCGGCTATTGACTGGCAGTTTGCCCTCCTCCCCTCACACTCTCCACTACCCTCAGAGAGATGGACACCCACACAGAGACACACAGAAAGGTTACAGGCGGGCATGCAACTCAGCAGGGGCTCAACGATTGGCCAGCTCGGAGGTCCTGGGTGGGTAAGTGTTGGCGCTGACCTCATTTGATTGGCTGCCCTCCCAGCTGGCCTCCCATCCACCACTGCACCATAGCCAATCACACCCCGCTGTGACCCCCCTCTTGGTTGGCTCAATAGTCCAACTGTCTCAACTACTGCTTCAAGCAATAACATGTACTCTGAGGTCTGGGAAGTCTTCGTACTCAAACACACATGCACAGAGAGAGACAGAGAGACAGAGAAACAGAGAGACAGATAGAGAAAGAGAGGGAGAGAGAGACAGAACAGAGAGAGAGAGAGAGAGAGAGACAGAACAGAGAGAGAGAGAGAGAGAGAGAGAGAGAGAGAGAAAGAGAGAGAAAGAGAGAGACAGAACAGAGAGAGAGAGAGAGAGAGAGAGAGAGAGAACAGAGAGAGAGAGAGAGAGAGAACAGAGAGAACAGAGAGAGAGAGAGAACAGAGATAGAGAGAGAGAGAACAAAGAGAGAGAGAGACAGAGAGGGACAGAACAGAGAGAGAGAGAACAGAGAGAGACAAAACAGAGAGAGAGAGAGAGAAAAAGAGACAGACAGAACAGAGAAAGAGAGAACAGAGAGAGAGAGACAGAACAGAGAGAGAGAGAGCAGAGAGAGACAGAACAGAGAGAGAGAAAACAGAGAGAGAGACAGAACAGAGAGAGAGAGAGAGAAAGAGAGAGACAGAACAGAGAGAGAGAACAGAGAGAACGGAGAGAGAGAGAGAGAACAGAGAAACAGAGAACAGAGAGAGAGACAGAACAGAGAGAGGGAGAGACAGAACAGAGAGAGAGAGACAGAACAGAGAGAGGGAGAGACAGACAGACAGACATAACAGGAAGAGACAGAACAGAGAGAGAGAGAGACAGAGACAGAGAGAGAGATAGAGAGACAGAGAACAGAGAGAGAGACAAATAAATAACAGAGAGAGAGAGACAGAGACAGAGAGATACACATTGGAAAGAATTAACAAAAAACAGAGCAAACTAGAATGCTATTTGGCCCTAAACAGAGAGTACACAGTGGCAGAATACCTGACTACTGTGACTGACACAAACTTAAGGAAAGCTTTGACTATGTAGAGACTCAGTGAGCATAGCCTTGCTATTGAGAAAGGCTGCCGTAGACAG
>NC_143034.1:18252500-18260000 GCF_057628025.1 Oncorhynchus mykiss | reverse complement strand
ACCTGTGCAGGTGAGTACAGCTTCCGCCTGTGATGTCGTCTGTGTCCCTCGTGTCTTTCTCCTCCTCTATTGGGAGGGGTCACTCCACTGTGATCCACTACGGCCCCTGTCATCAGCCCTACCCCCTGACCCTGCCTGGTCCCTCCTTCCAACCCTCCACCTCCACCTGAAGACCTCAATGGATAGAGGAAGACCACAATGGATAGAGGAAGACCACAATGGATAGAGGAAGACCACAATGGAAAGAAGACCACAATGGATAGAAGAAGACCACAATGGATAGAAGAAGACCACAATGGATAGAAGACCACAACGAATAGAAGACCACAATGGATAGAAGACCACAATGGATAGAAGAAGACCACAATGGATAGAAGAAGACCACAATGGATAGAAGAAGACCACAACGGATAGAAGAAGACCACAATGGAAATAAACAGTAAACAATGTTTGTGTTGTCATTAATGATTTTAAAATGCATTGTATCCACATGATTGGTTGAGATTTGTTTTTAAATTGTCCACTTTTCATTTAATTTCATTTGTTACATGTATTTGACAGAGACAATGCACATCAATCAACATATCTGTAAATGTGTCAGATTTAGCTGGCTAGCTAGAGGTCCCAGGGCAGGTAGATAAAATAGATAAATCATATTAATATTCACTGAAAAAATCTAGTAAAATCACCAGGCGCTCCAGAGGCCCCAGCCACGACCAGCCCAGTGCCCAGCCCCCCCATGCAGCAGGTGGGTAGTTGGAGTTGTCCCTGGGCTAGCTCCAGCTCAATCTCTGCATCCATCTCAGCATCCTCTTGGGCCTCTTTGTTTGAGTCGTCCAGGTGCTTCCAGGAAAACAGATCACATGACTTTAGTTATCCAACTGTGACAGGCGAATGGACTCTTCTGCCGTCTTAGTGTCTTTCAGCGTTCTATTAATCCTTACAGTAATATCTGGAATCTTGTTCTACGTTTAGACATTCAGTTCCACAGCATTGCACAGTGGTGTGTGTCGGTGTATGTGTTTTATGAGGACAGACTGGTCTGCGCTGTGTGTCCCCCCATACAGTACCTTCATGAGCACAGCCACCACCACGTTGATGAGTACGAACTGGGCGGTGAGGACGAAGGAGACAAAGTACATGGGAGAGATGAACTGGAGTCCAGCGTGGCACGGGTAGTCACTGGGTCCTGGAGGGCACTCACGTAGGGTGTCCTGGAGGACAGACAGGAACAAGGAAAATAAACAAACATAGATAGAAAATACATAGAAAGAAAGCAAGAAAGAAAGAAAGAGAGAAAGAAAGAAAGAAAGAAAGAAAGAGAGAAAGAAAGAAAGAAAGAAAGAAAGAAAGAAAGAAAGAGAGACAGAAAGAAAGAAAGAAAGAAAGAAAGAAAGAGAGAAAGAAAGAAAGAAAGAGAGAAAGAAAGAAAGAGAGAAAGAAAGAAAGAAAGAGAGAAAGAGAGAAAGAAAGAAAGAAAGAAAGAGAGAAAGAAAGAAAGAAAGAGAGAAAGAAAGAAAGAGAGACAGAAAGAAAGAAAGAAAGAAAGAAAGAGAGAAAGAAAGAAAGAGAGAAAGAGAGAAAGAAAGGGGGTTGAGAGAAAGAAGATTTACAGAGGTAGACTAATTTTCCCAAATGAGGTAGCAATATAACCAATTGAAAAATATAAACTATTATCAACTCCCTGTGAATAAGTACTTCATTAGCTAGTCGTCTCTGTCGGTTAGAGATCTGTGAATAAGTACTTCATTAGCTAGTCGTCTCTGTCGGTTAGAGATCTGTGAATAAGTACTTCATTAGCTAGTCGTCTCTGTCGGTTAGAGATCTGTGAATAAGTACTTCCTTAGTTATTCGTCTCTGTCGGTTAGAGATCTGTGAATAAGTACTTCCTTAGCTAGTCGTCTCTGTCGGTTAGAGATCTGTGAATAAGTACTTCATTAGCTAGTCGTCTCTGTCGGTTAGAGATCTGTGAATAAGTACTTCCTTAGTTATTCGTCTCTGTCGGTTAGAGATCTGTGAATAAGTACTTCCTTAGTTATCCGTCTCTGTCGGTTAGAGATCTGTGAATAAGTACTTCATTAGTTATTCGTCTCTGTCGGTTAGAGATCTGTGAATAAGTACTTCATTAGCTAGTCGTCTCTGTCGGTTAGAGATCTGTGAATAAGTACTTCATTAGTTAGTCGTCTCTGTAGGTTAGAGATCTGTGAATAAGTACCTCATTAGTTAGTAGTATCTGTCGGTTAGAGATCTGTGAATAAGTACTTCATTAGCTAGTCGTCTCTGTCGCTTAGAGATCTGTGAATAAGTACTTCATCAGCTAGTCTTCTCTGTAGGTTAGATATCTGTAAATAAGTACTTCATTAGCTAGTCGTCTCTGTCGGTTAGAGATCTGTGAATAAGTACTTCATTAGTTAGTAGTATCTGTCGGCTAGAGATCTGTGAATAAGTACTTCATTAGTTAGTAGTATCTGTCGGTTAGATATCTGTTCCATTTCAGTCACCTCTATGCTGCTATGGACAAGAGCATCTGTTAGACTAAATGACTACATGCATAATTCACAGGATCTGATTGTAAGCAATGGACTTTGTATGATCTCTTCCCCCTGATAGTCATGTGTTGTGAAAGACCCTCGATGCCACCTTGTTGAAAGCTTTTAGCTGCCACTATAAAACAGATCCCTCTGCGCTCTCTCTCTCTCCCTCTCTCTCTCTCCCTCGCTCTCCCTCCCTCTCTCTCTCTCTCTCCCTCTCTCTCTTTCTTCTCTCCCTCTCTCTCTTTCTGTCGGCACAGTCTTGTTCTCATTTTCTGTCCAGCTTCTGTGCTACTTCTGTCTATATTTCTCATGATTCTCTAGTGTTTAAAGTCATAAATGACCTACATTTACCATTTTAATTGATTTATTTTATTTGAGCCTTATTTTACCAGATACGTTGACTGAGGGTTTTTTGTACCTTCATGATGCCGTTCCAGTTGTCTCCGGTGGAGACCTGGAAGAGGGTGAGAAAGGCCATACCAAAGTTCTCGAAGGTGGCGTGCCGACTCATGCCCTCACACGGGTAGTCAGCATTACACACTGAGAGATGGAGGGGTGGGAGGGAAGGAGAAAGAGTGAGAGGTGGGAGGAGAACGAGAGAGAGTGAAGGGAGTTGTAGAGAAAGGTGGGAGAAGAGATTAATTTATCACTGCTCAACAAAATATGAATAAACATAAAACTTGTTTACTTATTTCTGATAGTTCACTGCAATTTTTGAATGAGTATTTGTTTTGGCCCAAAGATAAAATGTATTGTTAGACTAATTATCAAGTATGAGATGTGTTTGTTCAGTACAGTACATTTTGGTTATGCCTTTAGCTTTTAATCAAGGATGAGAGGTTTTTATTCAGTACAGTACATTTTGGTTATACATTTAGCCTTTTAATCAAGGATGAGAGGTTTTTATTCAGTACAGTACATTTTGGTTATACATTTAGCCTTTTTATCAAGGATGAGAGGTTTTTATTCAGTACATTTAATTTTGGTTATACATTTAGCCTTTTTATCAAGGATGAGAGGTTTTTATTCAGTACATTTCATTTTGGTTATACATTTAGCCTTTTTATCAAGGATGAGAGGTTTTAATTCAGTACATTTCATTTTGGTTATACATTTAGCCTTTTTATCAAGGATGAGAGGTTTTTGTTCAGTTCATTTTGGTTATACATTTAGCCTTTTTATCAAGGATGAGAGGTTTTTATTCAGTTCATTTTGGTTATACATTTAGCCTTTTTATCAAGGATGAGAGGTTTTTATTCAGTACATTTCATTTTGGTTATACATTTAGCCTTTTTATCAAGGATGAGAGGTTTTTATTCAGTTCATTTTGGTTATACATTTAGCCTTTTTATCAAGGATGAGAGGTTTTTATTCAGTACAGTACATTTTGGTTATACATTTAGCCTTTTTATCAAGGATGAGAGGTTTTTATTCAGTACATTTAATTTTGGTTATACATTTAGCCTTTTTATCAAGGATGAGAGGTTTTTATTCAGTACATTTCATTTTGGTTATACATTTAGCCTTTTTATCAAGGATGAGAGGTTTTTATTCAGTACATTTCATTCTGGTTATACATTTAGCCTTTTTATCAAGGATGAGAGGTTTTTATTCAGTACATTTTGGTTATACATTTAGCCTTTTTATCAAGGATGAGAGGTTTTTATTCAGTACATTTCATTTTGGTTATACATTTAGCCTTTTTATCAAGGATGAGAGGTTTTTATTCAGTACATTTCATTCTGGTTATACATTTAGCCTTTTTATCAAGGATGAGAGGTTTTTATTCAGTACATTTTGGTTATACATTTAGCCTTTTTATCAAGGATGAGAGGTTTTTATTCAGTTCATTTTGGTTATACATTTAGCCTTTTTATCAAGGATGAGAGGTTTTTATTCAGTTCATTTTGGTTATACATTTAGCCTTTTAATCAAGGATGAGAGGTTTTTATTCAGTACAGTTCATTTTGGTCATACATTTAGCCTTTTTATCAAGGATGAGAGGTTTTTGTTCAGTACATTTCATTTTGGTTATACATTTAGCCTTTTAATCAAGGATGAGAGGTTTTTATTCAGTACAGTTCATTTTGGTTATACATTTAGCCTTTTTATCAAGGATGAGAGGTTTTTGTTCAGTTCATTTTGGTTATACATTTAGCCTTTTTATCAAGGATGAGAGGTTTTTATTCAGTTCATTTTGGTTATACATTTAGCCTTTTTATCAAGGATGAGAGGTTTTTATTCAGTTCATTTTGGTTATACATTTAGCCTTTTTATCAAGGATGAGAGGTTTTTATTCAGTTCATTTTGGTTATACATTTAGCCTTTTTATGAAGGATGAGAGGTTTTTATTCAGTACAGTTCATTTTGGTTATACATTTAGCCTTTTTATCAAGGATGAGAGGTTTTTATTCAGTACAGTACATTTTGGTTATACATTTAGCCTTTTTATCAAGGATGAGAGGTTTTTATTCAGTACATTTAATTTTGGTTATACATTTAGCCTTTTTATCAAGGATGAGAGGTTTTTATTCAGTACATTTCATTTTGGTTATACATTTAGCCTTTTTATCAAGGATGAGAGGTTTTTATTCAGTACATTTCATTCTGGTTATACATTTAGCCTTTTTATCAAGGATGAGAGGTTTTTATTCAGTACATTTTGGTTATACATTTAGCCTTTTTATCAAGGATGAGAGGTTTTTATTCAGTACATTTCATTTTGGTTATACATTTAGCCGTTTTATCAAGGATGAGAGGTTTTTATTCAGTACATTTCATTCTGGTTATACATTTAGCCTTTTTATCAAGGATGAGAGGTTTTTATTCAGTACATTTTGGTTATACATTTAGCCTTTTTATCAAGGATGAGAGGTTTTTATTCAGTTCATTTTGGTTATACATTTAGCCTTTTTATCAAGGATGAGAGGTTTTTATTCAGTTCATTTTGGTTATACATTTAGCCTTTTAATCAAGGATGAGAGGTTTTTATTCAGTACAGTTCATTTTGGTCATACATTTAGCCTTTTTATCAAGGATGAGAGGTTTTTGTTCAGTACATTTCATTTTGGTTATACATTTAGCCTTTTAATCAAGGATGAGAGGTTTTTATTCAGTACAGTTCATTTTGGTTATACATTTAGCCTTTTTATCAAGGATGAGAGGTTTTTGTTCAGTTCATTTTGGTTATACATTTAGCCTTTTTATCAAGGATGAGAGGTTTTTATTCAGTTCATTTTGGTTATACATTTAGCCTTTTTATCAAGGATGAGAGGTTTTTATTCAGTTCATTTTGGTTATACATTTAGCCTTTTTATCAAGGATGAGAGGTTTTTATTCAGTTCATTTTGGTTATACATTTAGCCTTTTTATGAAGGATGAGAGGTTTTTATTCAGTACAGTTCATTTTGGTTATACATTTAGCCTTTTTATCAAGGATGAGAGGTTTTTATTCAGTACATTTAATTTTGGTTATACATTTAGCCTTTTTATCAAGGATGAGAGGTTTTTATTCAGTACATTTCATTTTGGTTATACATTTAGCCTTTTTATCAAGGATGAGAGGTTTTTATTCAGTACATTTCATTTTGGTTATACATTTAGCCTTTTTATCAAGGATGAGAGGTTTTTATTCAGTTCATTTTGGTTATACATTTAGCCTTTTAATCAAGGATGAGAGGTTTTTATTCAGTACAGTTCATTCTGGTTATACATTTAGCCTTTTTATCAAGGATGAGAGGTTTTTATTCAGTACAGTTCATTCTGGTTATACATTTAGCCTTTTTATCAAGGATGAGAGGTTTTTATTCAGTACATTTCATTTTGGTTATACATTTAGCCTTTTTATCAAGGATGAGAGGTTTTTATTCAGTACATTTCATTTTGGTTATACATTTAGCCTTTTTATCAAGGATGAGAGGTTTTTATTCAGTACATTTTGGTTATACATTTAGCCTTTTTATCAAGGATGAGAGGTTTTTATTCAGTACATTTTGGTTATACATTTAGCCTTTTTATCAAGGATGAGAGGTTTTTATTCAGTACATTTCATTTTGGTTATACATTTAGCCTTTTTATCAAGGATGAGAGGTTTTTATTCAGTACAGTACATTTTGGTTATACATTTAGCCTTTTTATCAAGGATGAGAGGTTTTTATTCAGTACATTTAATTTTGGTTATACATTTAGCCTTTTTATCAAGGATGAGAGGTTTTTATTCAGTACAGTACATTTTGGTTATACATTTAGCCTTTTTATCAAGGATGAGAGGTTTTTATTCAGTACATTTTGGTTATACATTTAGCCTTTTTATCAAGGATGAGAGGTTTTTATTCAGTACATTTTGGTTATACATTTAGCCTTTTTATCAAGGATGAGAGGTTTTTATTCAGTACATTTCATTTTGGTTATACATTTAGCCTTTTTATCAAGGATGAGAGGTTTTTATTCAGTACAGTACATTTTGGTTATACATTTAGCCTTTTTATCAAGGATGAGAGGTTTTTATTCAGTACATTTTCTATTATTGTTAGCGGTTTTAAGGCACAATTACAACAGACTCACCCAGCTCTCCAAACAGTTCCACCCCCAGAGCAGCGTAGATGAAGAACAGCAACATAAACAGCAGGCCCAGGTTCCCCACCTGACACACAGACAACCAATCAACAATCAATACAGAGACAGGCAACCAATCAGCAGTCAATACAGGTTGTCATACTTCCTGCTTTGGGAGACATTCAGCCAATCCGTGCTCAATAAGGACAGTTAAACCCCCACAGGAAGGAGGGAAATACAGTGCAGCAGGTCTGAGTGGACTGAGTCAAAGCACTGGTTGAAAGCACAGTGGCAACCTTGAACATGAGGTATAACCAGGCTGACATGACAAGGCCCCCCTAAGGACCTTACTAATGGTTATATGGGCGATTTGGCTTGTAACACTAGAAGAAATGGACCTGAACCGAAACAA
>NC_143034.1:18245000-18247500 GCF_057628025.1 Oncorhynchus mykiss | reverse complement strand
CTCCCTAGTTCTCTCTCTTTAAAACAGAACCTTTAGAATTGAAACAGCCCTCTCTGGAATCCTCTCCTTAGTTCTCTCTCTTTAAAACAGAACCTTTAGAATTGAAACAGCCCTGTCTGGAATCCTCTCCCTAGTTCTCTCTCTTTAAAACAGAACCTTTAGAATTGAAACAGCCCTCTCTGGAATCCTCTCCCTAGTTCTCTCTCTTTAAAACAGAACCTTTAGAACTGAAACAGCCCTCTCTGGAATCCTCTCCTTAGTTCTCTCTCTTTAAAACAGAACCTTTAGAATTGAAACAGCCCTGTCTGGAATCCTCTCCCTAGTTCTCTCTCTTTAAAACAGAACCTTTAGAATTGAAACAGCCCTCTCTGGAATCCTCTCCCTAGTTCTCTTTCTTTAAAACAGAACCTTTAGAACTGAAACAGCCCTCTCTGGAATCCTCTCCTTAGTTCTCTCTCTTTAAAACAGAACCTTTAGAATTGAAACAGCCCTGTCTGGAATCCTCTCCTTAGTTCTCTCTCTTTAAAACAGAACCTTTAGAATTGAAACAGCCCTCTCTGGAATCCTCTCCCTAGTTCTCTCTCTTTAAAACAGAACCTTTAGAACTGAAACAGCCCTCTTTGGAATCCTCTCCCTAGTTCTCTCTCTTTAAAACAGAACCTTTAGAATTGAAACAGCCCTCTCTGGAATCCTCTCCCTAGTTCTCTCTCTTTAAAACAGAACCTTTAGAATTGAAACAGCCCTCTCTGGAATCCTCTCCCTAGTTCTCTCTCTTTAAAACAGAACCTTTAGGACTGAAACAGCCCTCTCTGGAATCCTCTCCCTAGTTCTCTTTCTTTAAAACAGAACCTTTAGAATTGAAACAGCCCTCTTTGGAATCCTCTCCCTAGTTCTCTCTCTTTAAAACAGAACCTTAAGAATTGAAACAGCCCTCTTTGGAATCCTCTCCCTAGTTCTCTCTCTTTAAAACAGAACCTTTAGAACTGAAACAGCCCTCTTTGGAATCCTCTCCCTAGTTCTCTCTCTTTAAAACAGAACCTTTAGAATTGAAACAGCCCTCTCTGGAATCCTCTCCCTAGTTCTCTCTCTTTAAAACAGAACCTTTAGAACTGAAACAGCCCTCTCTGGAATCCTCTCCTTAGTTCTCTCTCTTTAAAACAGAACCTTTAGAATTGAAACAGCCCTGTCTGGAATCCTCTCCCTAGTTCTCTCTCTTTAAAACAGAACCTTTAGAATTGAAACAGCCCTCTCTGGAATCCTCTCCCTAGTTCTCTCTCTTTAAAACAGAACCTTTAGAACTGAAACAGCCCTCTCTGGAATCCTCTCCTTAGTTCTCTCTCTTTAAAACAGAACCTTTAGAATTGAAACAGCCCTGTCTGGAATCCTCTCCCTAGTTCTCTCTCTTTAAAACAGAACCTTTAGAATTGAAACAGCCCTCTCTGGAATCCTCTCCCTAGTTCTCTTTCTTTAAAACAGAACCTTTAGAACTGAAACAGCCCTCTCTGGAATCCTCTCCTTAGTTCTCTCTCTTTAAAACAGAACCTTTAGAATTGAAACAGCCCTGTCTGGAATCCTCTCCTTAGTTCTCTCTCTTTAAAACAGAACCTTTAGAATTGAAACAGCCCTCTCTGGAATCCTCTCCCTAGTTCTCTCTCTTTAAAACAGAACCTTTAGAATTGAAACAGCCCTCTCTGGAATCCTCTCCCTAGTTCTCTCTCTTTAAAACAGAACCTTTAGAATTGAAACAGCCCTCTTTGGAATCCTCTCCCTAGTTCTCTCTCTTTAAAACAGAACCTTTAGAATTGAAACAGCCCTCTCTGGAATCCTCTCCCTAGTTCTCTCTCTTTAAAACAGAACCTTTAGAATTGAAACAGCCCTCTCTGGAATCCTCTCCCTAGTTCTCTCTCTTTAAAACAGAACCTTTAGAATTGAAACAGCCCTCTCTGGAATCCTCTCCCTAGTTCTCTCTAATCAGTCACACTAGTTACTGTAGTATTCACACAGAAAACACCCTCCGGACTCCAGCTGCATGAGCCTCCCGATCGGATAACACAACCGCTCGTTATTCCACGTATTGACTGGGCGGTAAGTACCATCTATTTCCCAGGTGGTCCTTCTGCGGTCCTGGTGTGGTATTGTAGCGGTACTGTAGCGGGCAAAAGATTGAGCGCCGAGGGCCAAAGCTTCTAACACTAGTCGTGTCATTATCTGTTATTTCACAGTGAGGTGTTAAGGTGGCCTGTGTGTGTGTGTGAGAGAGGGAGCGAGAGACAGAGACAGAGAGAGAGAGAGAGAGAGGGAGAGATATACTTAGAGAAAGAGAGAGAGAGATAGAGAGAGAGGGAGAGAGAGAGACAGACAGAGACAGAGAGAGAGAGAGGGAGAGATATACTTAGAGAAAGAGAGAGAGAGATAGAGAGAGAGGGAGAGAGAGAGAGAGACAGATAGAGGGAGAGAGAGCGAGACAGAGAGAGAAAGAGGGAGAGATATACTTAGAGAA